>NW_005873522.1:18807-24137 GCF_000147115.1 Myotis lucifugus | reverse complement strand
ACAGTTCTAAAATATCTAATGCAAAGCAGGGTAATAAAAATTGCGTGCCTTTGTTAAATTGTCTGTTTTTAGCGTCTACTGACATTGTTGGTACCTGGTGCCAACAACTAATTATATTTGATAACATGCTTTTGTTACAGAAGCTGTTGCTGCTTCACTCTATCTATTACCGCATTAATCACATTCATCTTTAAGAAAAGGGATAAAAATGAAGATGTATGTGATCCTGCCTACCCTTTCTAGTCATGATCAAGCTTCATGAGTGACAATGCGTAATAAGTTACTTAGCCGTCAGAAAACATGTGTGGAACTATTAATCTAACCACTTCCTGTCTGAATGGCAAGCATGAATTGGGGTTATTTTATGCTAAATACTGCTTTAGCAGAATCAAGTCTTCAGGTTTTCCTCTTCCTCTAAAATAAGTTTGCAAACTATGCATTTTAAAAATCCCTTTGTTATCTTTGAAAGACACCTACCATGAAATATCTTGACCGATATGAAATATCTGAGGTAAAAAATTCCAGTTGGAGTTATTAGCCTGGACTAGATAGAAATGATAGACGTGTGAGAATATGAACAGTGAGGTGAGGGTTCAGAGCTTTTAGTCACTGCATTCCCCTGGTGAACACTCCTGAGGCCTTCTGGAAGATAGAGAAGTTATCTCTTGTTCTGGAATTTCCAAATTGCATACGGGGGGAAGGTGTAGAGATTTAGAATCCTACACACATGGTTTTGACTTCCTGCCCTATCGTGTACCAGCTCTGTGACCCTGGCAACTACTAAGCCCTGCTAAGCTCAAGTTTCCTCGTCTGTAAAATGATGATAATTATAGCGCCTGTCTCTTTCATAGAGTTTCTTAAAGATTAAGTAAGATAGTCCTGGCTGGCATGGCTCGGTTAGAGCATTGTTCCAATACACCAAAAGGTGGTGGGTTCGATTCCCAGTAGGAAACATACTCAGGTTGTGGGTTTGATCCCTGGTCTGCGCACTTTCAGGAGGCAACCAGTTGATATTTCTCTCTCACATTGATGTTTCTCTCTCTCCCTAAAATCAATTTTAAAAAATAGATTAAGTAAGATAATGCCTGTGAACACGTAGCCCTGTGCCTGGAAATGGTAAGTGTGCAATTAGCATGTTACCATTTTTATTACCATGCGACATCAAAATGATCACAACAGCACTGCAGCCATTCTTTCAACACTTTACCCACCGTATGCTAAGTAAGTATTGGTTACACCAAAGGGAATAAGACTCATTTTCTATTGCCAAAGTGCTTTAAAATCTGAGAAAGAGACATGTAAGCAGATAAATGCAACACAGTATGTACTGTGCATTCAGGGAAATGACGTTGTATAAGAGAAAGAAGCAAGTATGGAGGTGGGATGAAGAATTCAGCCTCTTGATGGTTATAAATTCCACCAGCTAAAAAAATGAGAAGAGGCTCCCCATAGAGGTAAGAGTACTTGCAAAGTCACAGAGTTATGAACTTGCATGATGTGTGCACAACTCTATGCAAAAGTTAGTGTGATGGAGGCTTAGAGCACAAGGGGAGGTGACCAGTGATAGGCAGGGGCCAGTTTATGAAAACTCACATACCATGCTAAAGAGTTTATAAGCAGCCCTGGCTAGCATTGCTCAGTGGTTAGAGCATCAGGGACTGAAGGGTTGCAGGTTTGATGCCCGGTAAATGGCATGGACCTGGGTTGCAGATTCAATCCCTGGGCCTAGTCGGGGCGTGCAGGAGGCAACCGATAGAATGTTTCTCTCTCTCCCCCTCCCTCCCTCCCTTCCACTCTCTTTAAAAATCACTGGAACAAATATCCTCAGGTGAGGATTAACAACAAAAAAGAGTTATAAGAAGGGGGCAGTGATGGGAGGGGCATTCCAGGAGGATTTCAATCAGGGAAATTATGTGTTCAAATTTTTGACCCAGGGGGAAGAATGAATAGAAGAAAGCTAGAGGCAGGGAGCCTACTTGGCAAGTTCTATAATCAATACCAGAAATGTCAGTCTGAACTAAGATAATGGCAAGGGAGACAAAAGGAAAAAAAATACACACACACACTTAAGAAATATTTAGGAGATTAGATTGATAGAACAAGGTTATCAAGGTCGTCAGGTGTCAAGTTTGATCCTATCACTTCGGCTTGAGTGATTTGACGAATGAGCTCCTCACCAAGCAAATCATTGCCAATACTTGAGTGCTTAGCATGTATCAGCCACTATGATAAACAGTGTAGTATATGTTAAATCCCAATCCTCAAGGAACTTTACAGTGTAGGCACTAACTCCCAGGTACAGTAATGGAGGCTGGAAGAAATCAAGTAGCTTGACCATTGGAAGAGCCAGGATTGAAGCCCAAGCAGCCCAATTTCAGTGTCCAGGCTCTTAATCACTATTTGGCCTTAAAATGTATCCCACCCCATGGCCACTGTTCTTTTCAACCCTAGAACATAAAGCTATTTGAATGCAGGGAATTTTGCCTGTTGTATTCTCTGCTCTGTTACTAGTGCTTAGGATGTGCTTGGCACATAATAAATCTTTGTTGAATAAATGAAGTTCTTTTTCTTCTATATATTTGAGCTATATAAGTGAATTTGGGGTGGCTATTTAAACATTTGTAAATATACCTGAGTCTCAGCTTCCCATACTTGGGAAAAGAAACTAACATTATTGCACTACGGGCAGCCATGGAGATAAATATTTTGTAAAGCTGGCCAGAGCATTGGGACTTCTGGAGAAGGAACAAGTTCTAATGCATGTATGTTCTCTTTGGCTAAACTCCTTAAATGGCATTACAAGATTTTAATCTTGGCCACATTCTCCAAAGTCATAGAGAAGGAATCTACCCGCTATGGATTTTGACATTAATTGTTCTCTTTTCCTCTGGAAAAGTTATTTGCGCCACTAGAGTTCTCCCACATACATTTTTTTTTCTCCTCTCCCTCTCTCCCTTCCTTCCTCCCTTCCTATTTTTTCTCCTATTTATTTCTATAATGTAATAAGTACTTTTGAAACCACCCTCCAACATGAACATTAGACTTTGACAATAACCTACTACCAACCACGTGATCTTCCCCTTCGATCTCTCCACACGATGTAACCACCCTCCCAAACTCCATATTCATTGCCCATTTGCTTTATTTTTATACAGTTTTTCATTTAATTTTTTTTCTTTATAAAGTGAGCCTTGTATGTAATTTCAGAGACTTCTTTTTCACTTATTAGTTTGCTAAGTGATATTCATATCATTTCATGTCATGTGTTTTATTTATTTTGACTGTTCTATATCATTTCATAGTGTACATCACAGGCATAATTTCTAGAAGACCATGGAATTGCCCTGAAAGAAGTATGGAAGGCATAGTTTTATCTGGCTCCATACCCCTTGTGCTTCTTTGAAGCTATGGTACCCTACTACAGCCACAGAAGTAGCCTTCATCTACAGTCAGGACACCAAGTTCCTAGAACCTGTTTCATTCTCTCTAATGGGTTCTGATCACCTGTTTCCAATGTGTGTGGGGAGAAGGGTTCCCCACACTAACAAGCAATGCTCTGACACCAGCTGGATGTCCTACAATGACTCAGTTGAACACTGTTTACCTGTGGACAGCATCAGATCCCACAAGTCAAGGGTTCAGTCCAACAAGACTGCCCTCCCACCTCCAGATGCCAATCACAAGTCCAGGTTGTTACCGACCGACTAGCTATAGATCAGAGATTGTAACAACTCCTCCTTAGGTTCAATTAATTCAC
Source organism: Myotis lucifugus (assembly GCF_000147115.1). Classification (NCBI taxonomy): domain Eukaryota; kingdom Metazoa; phylum Chordata; class Mammalia; order Chiroptera; family Vespertilionidae; genus Myotis; species Myotis lucifugus. Next base: position 20,380 of record NW_005873522.1, on the reverse strand, counting down.
TAGAGCAGCTCACAGAATGTGGGAAATACTTACTGATTATTTACCAGTTTATTATAAAAGGTGTCAGGGCCAGCCTGACAAGGTTGAGCCGGGCTGAGGCAGGGAGGTGGGAATTGAGAAAAGAAAGAAAGACAGGAAAGCGGGATCGGGAGGACCCCAGTTATCGAAGAACTGAAGTGAGTTTATTAGCCACACAATCTTATTTATACACAACACACTGAATAGGAGGTCTGTCAAGAGGAATGTATTCTTTGTTTCTCTTAATCTCTAAGGGAAAGACACAGCAGAAGGACAAGTTCTCAGTACAGCATATCTCAGTAAATAGTTACAGACTTCTTGGTAAGCTATGAAAGGCTGTTCTCATTCTACAAAGGCTGTTCTCATTCTACTGATAATCACCATCCAAACAAGTTTGGGAAAACTGTGTGGGTAAGGGTCCCAGCCTAGCTAGCCCCTTCAGGTGCAAGGACCTTGCCAGCTTACATCTGGCCCCCAACAAAAAGGATATAGTAAAGGATACAGATGAACATCAGATGGAAGAGATGTAAAAGGCAAGGTATGTGGGAAGAGACACGGAGCTTCTATGCCGTGTCCAGGTGTGCCACCCTCCTAGCACCTCCATGTGCTCACCAACCCGCAATCTCTCTGAACCCTGTACTATTGGGATTTTTATGGAAACTTCATCACATAGGCATGGCCGATCATTAACTTCATTGCCAGCCCTTTTCCCTTCTCAAGAGCATGGAAGTATGGCGCTGAAAGTTCCAAGCTTCTAATCAAGGCTCGGTCTTTCCCATGACCAGCCCACATCCAGGAGCCCACCCAGAGTCACCTCATCGGCAAAAAACAAATATTAGAACAAAAGGTGATTCGAGTGATCTTTTCACTTAGGAAATTAAAAGAGTTTTAGAAGTTCTGAGCCAGGAGCAATTGTCTCTCGCTTTCTCAGATTCATTGTATAATCTTGTCATATAAAGGAACAGACACTAAACCATTGTGAATGTCAATCTATATCTTACATATCTTTAAATTTCTAGCCCAGTTTCCTTTTCATAGAGGTACACAAAATAAATTTTCGGACTAATGGTTTGTAACATGGGGTAGTAGACCTTATCTGATTGTTGTAAGGAGCAGAGGAAATGATTAGAGGTACCTTGAAAAGTATTGAATGTTATTCAAATGTGATGTAGATCTGTAGAGTTGATATAGACCAAATTGATTGTGACTCTTAAATAATATACCGTAGTAATAATATGATCTAGGCTAACATTTATTAAGGGCTTACCAGATGGTATGCACTATGCTAAACACCTTTAAATTGTTTTCTCATTATCAAAATGACTTTATGAGGTAGAAACTATTATTGTTCCCATTTTAAGAATAATTACTTTTGTTGTATGTATGAATAGAGGACTTACCATGTGCTGAGACTGTAGTAAATATTAAATGTCATTTATTCTGAGAGTTGTTGTACTATTAAGTGCTTTGAAACAAAACATGGTTATATGTGTCAATATTACCCTTATTTTACAGATGAGGAAAATGAGGCTCAGAAAGGTTAGGTTACTAGCCC
>NW_005873522.1:13578-18707 GCF_000147115.1 Myotis lucifugus | reverse complement strand
CCGAGGTTGCAGAGCAGGAAAGCCAAGATTTAGAATCCAGGTCCGTGTGTATCTATCTGAGTGCCCGAGTAAGTCTGAGGAGGGTGAGAATGAAGGAAGTGAAGATCACACGAGATGATTCTCCAAATAGAAAGCATTGTTGTAATAATAAGAAAAGGCTCCAAGGAAAGCTCTCTTCCTTCAAACTCTTTATTCTCATTCTTCTTGCATCATATGCTTTGGAGCAGCTAGTAGCTGCTGACAGTATATTTCTGATGATTTTGAGGGAACACAGCGAACTCAGGATGAAGGATTATGGCTAGTGATCCTTCCACAGAACTACAATACTTATTTAAATGTTTAAACCCTAGAATGAGAGGGGCAATAGAGGGCACAGGGCAGTGCCAGTGCATGGCCCTTAACCGACCTGGGCAGCATCACCCCAAGTTATTTTACTTTGCTAAGTCACATATTCCTCGCCTTTAAAATTGGAACAGTAATAGCTTAGTTATTTTGATAATTAAATTTGAAGACAAAAGGTGTTCAGAATAGTGCATACCATATAGTAAGCCCTTAGTAAATGTTAGCTTAGATCAGCGATTTTCAACCAATGTGTCGCAAGAATTTTTTAAACAAGCAATACCTGGTTATTTATTCAGGGGCACTGACCTCTTTTCCTTTAGATTGTCAAATAAAAAATGAAAACAGCCAACACAATAGCTGTCCAGTGTGAATGAATCAAAATTATACCTATTGTTTTTGTCAGATTGGCAAAAAAAAATGTTTTTTGGTGTGTGGCGGAATTTTAGTATTTAGTTTATGTGTGCCATGAGATGAAAAAGGAAAGTCACTGGTTTAGGTCATATTATTATTGCCGTTTATTATTCAAGGGACATTTTTTTATTGCCTCCAATTTCCACAAGGTGGCAGGTCGAGTTCAAAGTGGACCTCATGACTGTCCCAAAGGCTAAAACCTACTTACTTGACTTGCTTCCAAATAACTGGGCCAAGTATGAACTGTTTGGAAAAAATCTCCATTATTTTGTCCATAGGATGTCTTTTAGGCACCTTATTGTTGGGGTAAAAGCCTTCTTAATAGAACATATGGGCCACTTCACTTAACCCTTTTGTTTCTCACCATCTACGCTTACATGAAACCTATCCAGAAAACTTTCCCATAGATCACCCGCCTAAGTGAGTACATTTAAGTCATCTCTTTACTCACCAAATTTAGTCCCTGCAGACTGAGAAGGAGGAGGAAATTAGCAAGCTGGAAAGAGTCCTGGACTCTGTGCGAGGTGAACTGCAACAGGCAGGAGATTTGCACACCTCGCTCTAGAGTGATGGGATGTTTGGTCTAGTCCTTAGGAAGCACAGAAATGACAAATGAAGATACTGAGTGGGAGATTGTCTAGCCTATTTATAAGGGCATATTGAAGGGCAATTTGTTTTCTGTGCTGAAACCTGGGAGAAGGACATTTTTAAAGAGCATAATTCAGACTTTTCTTCTGTGTATCCTCCCCTTCTTCCATTTCCCTCATTTCATGTCATATTGAGAACCTCTCATTTCTATAATTTCACTTTGTCTTTAAAGCATTGCTTTTGGGGCCAATAAAACTGGGTCTAAATCTTGGCTTCACCACCTATGATAGCAGTTTTATAGTAGTACGTATTTGACAACTACTTAACTTCTTTGCACCTCAATTCTTTACCTGACAATAACAGCTCTTACCTTAAAGAGTTCTTGTAAGATTAAATGAAACAAAACATATGACGAATATAACTCAATCAAAAGTAATTACTGGTCACTGCATCGGCATAGTTTTGCCTAGCGAATGGGAGATAGTTTTCCATAAGCATTTGCAGAATAAATAAATGATGCACTACATGGTGATAGTAACTCTAAGACTGGCCTTGGAAGTCTTCAAAAAAAATACTCACTGAAATCAGTGTTGTAAAAAACAAAATGTGTCCTCTCACAATGGGAATCAAAGGTGTGCGCTTGAGTGGTCAGGTGAGCAGGATATGAAGACAGGTTCCCTCCGTTTACTTCCTGCCCACCACATGTGAGTGAGCCACCTACTCAATCTTTGTGTGCCTTAGTCTCCTTATCTGTAAGGCCGGGGTGGCAATAGAATTTATTACTCAGATTCTGAAAGGGGTGAGGTTTCGATGTCAGTTTAGGCAAAGCTCTTAGCAAAGGGCCTCCCATCCTGTAAGTGCTCAACAAATGCCAGCTGTAATTCTCTGGCTCCGTTTGGAAGAGGTACAATTGCTTATCCTCGATTCACTTGGGGGTTTTTCGGATGTTGTAAAGTGAACCCTTCTAGTTTGTAATTAGGAGAGAAGGTAAAGCAGACCTCTTGGCAATGTCCTGCCTATGAAACCTGTGTTTTATGAGCCACGGAAAGTACCCCAGATTTCTTTTCAACCCTATTCCCCCCCACCCCCACCCCGCCTTCCCCCCGCCAGCAAACTGAAAAGCTCTGGTCTTCCCCATCCGCTCGCTGCACATCTCCCGTAGGACTCCGAAATCAAAGCAAGTATGAGTTGCTTTGTGCTCAAGCAATTTACTAGTGGGATGTTTCCTGCAGTTTCTACAAACACCGCTTCATGCCAGTTTTATCTCCCAGAGGGTCAGCCCTGCTCAGAGGCCAGAGTTTGCCTGCTCCCACGGATTTTATAGTCCAAGGTGGGAGAGAGGATATCAAGTGGGCAGGAGTCCCAATGAATGGTGGCTGCAGTAAACTGTGAACAGAAATCCCAAACCCCCAACCCAAGCCACAAAAACAACCCATTCACCTGTACGCGTTGTGTGTGTGTGTGTGTGTGTTTTTTAGCAGATTTTGATTGATTTCAGAGTGAGAAGGAGAGGGAGAGACAGAAACATCAATGATGAGAGAGAATCATTGATCGGCTGCCTTCTGCATGCCCCACACTGGGGATCAAGCCCGCAACCTGGCACATGCTCTGACTAGGAATTGAACCGTGACCTCCTGGTTCATAGGTCAACGCTCCACCACTGAGCCACGCAGGCCGGGCTCAGCTGTATGCATTTTAAAACATCAATTCCTGTGCGCTAGGGAAAACGTGCCATCGGAAGTCCTCTTCGGCACAAGCACTGCGGGACTGGATGTGGCAGTAAGTAACAGCCCAGGGCGAGGACGCGCAGAGCTCTGGGCATGCACTGAAGTAACAAGTCACACAATATCAGGCAAAAAGAACTTTGTAAAAGGACATTGAGATCAAATCAGCTCCTCCACAGAGGAGCAGGCCACACCGGGTAGGAGGTGGGAGAACAAATTCCCCAGGTGGGAAGTGGGTGCGAATGAACCACATTCTCACCTCCCTTTAGAGAACTGAAAGGCAACCAGAGCATGGCGGCCTCTGTTGGCGCTCAGCCAATTTCCTCACTCAGAGTTTAGAGACGACCAATGTGAAAAACTTAAACCATTTGTTTTGTTTTGTGTTGGAGACTTAAGTCCACAAAGAAAAACCCAGATCACACACTGCAAATTCTAAGTAAGCAGAGGTTAACTGATCTCTCCTGCAAAATATCTTCTTGGTTGCTCCTGGTCAAACCAACTCCTTGAATCCTGTATTTCTTCAAACAGTTATTGCCTGGTAACCAGGTCCAGGTTCTGTGCTCAGTGCTGGGTTATAAAGATGAATAAAGCAACACATTTCCTAATTTCAAGGAGTTGATATTCTAGAGAATGAAGAAGGGAAAATGAAGACATACCTGGCTAATCAGCAAAAGGAGCAAGGTGGGGGGAGTGGTGATGGTGATGGTGGTTGTGGTGATGGTGGGTAGATTTGTGGTGCAGGCAGGCCTGGCCGCCCTACTTCCCAGCTGTTTGACCTCAGACAAGATTCTCACACTGCTGTGCTTCCAGAGTTAACGAGTAAGCTGTTTGAAGAAGCTGCTGATTATTAGGGACTCAATTAGAGGCTGTTAAAGTTGTATAGGACAGTGGTTAAGAGCCTGAGGCCAGGCTAGCTCAGGTTCAAATTCCAGCTCCAAACACACTAGCTGTGTGTTTATGGACAAGTTATTTGAAGTCTTCATGCCTCAGTTTTCTTCTCTCTGAAATCTGAATGAGAGTAATCGTTAAGCCAACCACCTAGGATGACACAGCTCAAGTGGGTCAGTGCATGTGAGTACTTAGAATGGCCAGCACATGGGAAGCCCTCGGTAAGTCCTAACTTTATCATTAACTGTAATAAAATGTGATCTGCTCTACAATGCTATTAAAAATGTACAAGAGATACTCATGATATTTTGCTAAATAGAAAAAAAAGCATGTTGACAAATCAGTGGGGAAAAGTAAGCCAGAAAGATTGGAAGAACATACACAACAATGGTGACTTTTTCTAAGTTGTGTTTTCTAAATTTTAATTATGGGTTTATTAATTTTGAAACATTTTATATGAAGTGTAAGAAACTTTGATTCTTAAAAGGTGCCTAGAGCTCAGATGAAGGTGGTGGTGGTGGTGGGTGGGTGGGTTTGGGGATCAGGCAGACCCGGCTGCCCCACATCACAGCTGTTTGACCTCAGACAAGATTCTCACACGGCTGTTCCTGATTTCCAGAGTGAACGAATAAGATATTTAAAGAAACTGCTGATTGGCTCTGCCAGGGGAGGGTTCTCTGGGAATGGAAACTCTGAGCTGGGTAATAAATGAATTAAGTGGGAGGGGCTTTGAAGATGAAAGATTGGCACGGCGATGAGAACAGGCTCCCGAGACTTACCTGCGTTATGTATGATTTGACTGTAGTGGAGGATCTGCAGTGATAAGTGGGTGGGCTAAATGGGCCGTTGATCCTCAGTGAGGAGGCCTCCTCAGGGCACCACATGGAAGAGTCCGTATTTAATGTTCACTTGTCTTCCTGTTTCTGTGGTATCCAGTGGGAAGTTTGGCTCTTTTCTCTCTCTCTCTCTCTCTCTCTCTCTCACTCTTTTTTCTCTCTCTGATTTCAGAAATTTAATTGTGGATCCTGTCTGTTAGGTACTGGAGGCCAGTTTAATCTTTGTGAGGGAACCCACAGAATAGTTGCTCATTCTATTTCCTACTTTCTGTAAGCGGACCGGGACATGAGAGCAGAGTAACATCTCTGTCGTGGTTAGGGGCCGTGGCCCTCGCCCTGT
>NW_005873522.1:9756-13478 GCF_000147115.1 Myotis lucifugus | reverse complement strand
GGCTGAGAATGGTTCTACTTTTCCTCTTCTTTCTGTGCCTCGCTCAGACCTCAGGACCCTAAGGAGGGACCAGAATGTGCTGTAGGCAGGGCCAGGCAGCCCGGGGCCCCCTACAGTCATTTCAGGTCTTCTGAGCACCAGCCCACACCCTAAGCCTTTCCTCACTGGGGGCTAACTCCAACAGCAGTGACTGGAGAATGTTTGCAGTTCATCCAGACATGTTTCTGGAGAGAAGATTTAGCACCAGGAGAAAAAAGCAGCTTCCTTCCTCACTCCACTGCCTGTCTGCTCCTCAGCCCTCTGCCTTACTTCCTGGCTAACTTCAGCAATGTTAACAAGACAAAGAGAAGTCTTTGCACTGTTTAGTCTACTTTTAATTATTTCAATATGGAACCCTTTCCTGGCCACCAGGCTACAGATTGTCCGTTCTTGATGTTCTCCTCACTCTTTCTTCTGGGTATTGGTGATGTAGTTTGGCTGGGCCAGGTGCAGCCAGAAACTTCTTGGGAGGTTTAGGTTTTCCCAGATTTTACAATCCACCCAGAGAAACCCCCGGGGGGAGCTCCACAGACCTTCCTCTGTTTATGCCTCTGAAGACATGGGCTGCTCTCCTGGCTGCTCTTGGCTTCCTCTGTGTGTTGGTCCTGTCTTCCCCCTGAGCTTTCCCTTTTTAGGCATAAAGGGATGGCGCCAGGCTCTAGAGCAGTGGTTCTCAACCTTCTGGCCCTTTAAATACAGTTCCTCATGTTGTGACCCAACCATAAAATTATTTTCATTGCTACTTCATAACTGTAATGTTGCTACTGTTATGAATCGTAATGTGAATATCTGATATGCAGGATGGTCTTAGGCGACCCCTATGAAAGGGTCGTTCGGCCGCCAAAGGGGTCGCGACCCACAGGTTGAGAACCGCTGCTCTAGAGCTACACTCTGAGTTTGCATATCACCTGCTGACTGTGTAACTTTGGGCAATTACTTAATGATGCTGATCCACCATTTTCTTTATCAGATGGGAGTAGTGAAATAAGAGTAAGCCAAATACTGTATGATCTCACTTATATGTAGAATCTAAAAAACAAACAAAAAACCACACCTGAACTCATAGATACAGAGAACAAATTAGTGATTTCAAGGGGGGGGGGCATGAAATAGGTGAAGGTACAAAATTCCCATTATAAGATAAATAACTCCTGAGAATAAATAATGTACAGCATGGTGATTATAGTTAATAATTCTGTATTGTATATTTTAAGGTTGCTAAGAGAATACATCTTAAAAGTCATCACAAGAAAAATTTTAACTGTGTGGTGATGGATGTTAAACTTGTGCTAAATATTTCATAATACGTACATATATCAAATCATTATGTTGTACACTTAAAATTAATACAACATTAATGTCAATAAAATCTCAATTTCAAAAAGGATTGAATGAGTTAGCTAGCTCACAGTGTCAGGAAGATCCCAAGGAGGGAATGATTAAATCTGCTATGAAGATCTGAAGAATTAAATGAACTAACAAAAGTTACCTAATGAAGAGCACCTAACACAACATCTGAAATATAGTAATAATTGGATATCATTTACACCTTTCCCCGATTTCTCATTCCCTTTTGCTGTATACCAAGTACATGCATAAGATCCAAAGGCCTGGGTCCCGGGAGCCGGAGGAAAACCGGTGCGGACAGCCAGGGGAAGAAAGGCCTATTGTGCAAATCTTCGTGCAACGGGCCTCTAGTATTCTGAATAATAACCATGGGGAATTTTTGCAGTGTAACCAACACCACTGCATTCTGGACTCCCTTGCAGAGAGGAGAATTCAGCTTCTCTTGAACTTTGGCTTTAAGACCTCATAATTCTCTTCTCAGAAAACACACCTGAAGACGCAGTAGGTGTTGACTTGCTCCATCCTTTCAGGTGTCAATAATAGCAGGCAGTTTTCTTAACAGTCAGTCTGAGCAATTATAGGTGTTATGTCATTTTAACCTCACAGCATCTCTCCCCACTTATTAGTTAGGAAACTGATACTCAGAAAGGTTGAGTGCCACCCTAAATCACACAACCATGTCATTTTGGAGCCACAATACAAACAGAGATGTCTGTGGCTCCAAAATCCATGCGACTGAGGCTCCCGTGGGGCCTCGATGCAACAGAAGCTCTTGACTTTAGAAGCCCGTTTTCCAAGGGGAGAAGGGTCTGGAAACTTGAATGTCTCAGGAACCCTCTGGCTTCACACCCCACACAAGTTCTCAATACGTCACTGACATCTAACAACTATAGGTCCTGAGATCAAGATCAGTCTCTCTGAAGTTTACAGATCAAATACAAAGTCATCTAGTACAGGACAAAAGCCATCTGGATAAAGAAAGCAGCGCTGGTATCTTTAATGCTGATGAGACAGGTCAGGAGGCTCTCAGACCAGAAGTTAGTGGCGTCTGCATGTCTTCGCTTGCTGAGTTCTGTGCCGTCAAATGTTGAGATGTCTAGAATGTGCAAGGCAGGGCACAGGGGAAAGGGTGGAGCTGGAACACTGAGTCAACTTTTCACCATTACTTACCGGATCCCCTGGTTTTGTTCCCCATACTTTTCAATGAGGAAATACTGTGTTAGCCCTCTTTCCCTGTGCCACATAGAGCGATGGCACTGAAACCATCCAGCGCTGAGGACTTGGCAGCTTCCAAAGGTCATGTTGCTGGCGGCTGTAGTTTGAGTTGAAGTAATTGCAGACATGCAGGCAAACATCCAGAGGGTCAGCAGGCTCCAGGCCGGGCAGGCCAAGCCAGAGGGGAATCCAAAGTTACTGGAGCGGGAGTGGGAGTGGGAGGGGGAGTCCAGAGAGGAAATGGATTGAAGAGCAGGAGGATCATGGAGAGCTCTGGAGAGGCAGCAGAGTTGCCATTGCACCTGAGACATCTTTAATAAGGCGGGGGGGGGGGGGGGAGCGGGGGAAACCCCACAGCATCCCATGGGGGCTTACTGTGCGCTCAGCACTTGCTCCTGTGGCCCTGAGGCACAGTGTGGAGTTAGAAAGACCTCAATTATCCCAACTCTTCTACCAACTGGTTTTGAGAAATTGGGAAGATCATTCAATCTCTCTGAGTGGTTATTTCAGCTATAAAATTGGAATAATAACATCTGTATTATTTATTGAGCCCGTCAATATTAATTGAAGACCTCTTATATGCTAAGCGTTATAAAAGCTGGATATACACAGGTAAATTAAAGTAAATCTGCATCTTATAAATCCTGGGGATGTAATGTACAGCATGGTGACTATAGTTAACAATAGTATATTATATACTTGAAAGTTGCTAAGAGAGTAAATCTTAAAAGTTCTCATCACAAAAAAAAGTATAACTATGTGTGCTGATGGATGTTAACTAGACTTACCTAGTAATTGTTACAAAGTATATGCAAATCTCAAATCATTATATTGTACACTTTAAAGTTATATATGTCAATTATCTTAATATCTCAATTTACCTTAATAAAACAAAAAAAATTTAATAAGATAAAATAAATCAGTGCCTATTTTCTTGGAACTTATAGTCTATGGATAAAGGCAAGTGTGATAAATTATATAAAATGCTTGGCATTTGGCAGTTTTTATTTCATGTAATCTTCACAGCAATTCTTTGTAAAAGAAAGTCTAAAAACTTTTTTGTGCCAAAACCATTATTGCCAACTAAAAAGTTCTAGACTAGATTCTTCCGACCTTAAAAG
>NW_005873522.1:6927-9324 GCF_000147115.1 Myotis lucifugus | reverse complement strand
TTTTGAAGTTGTTGTGGGAGGCAGCAATTTCCGGTGTTTACCTATGCCGCCATCTTGGTTTCTCCCAAAAAAACATATATATTTTTTAAAAAGAATACATCTGTAAATCAACTTGAGGAGAATTAGTTAATATTAGAAAAATGAAAGGTGTATTCAGTGAAGAGACTAACAATAAGAAAAAGACCTTTGTTTCTTTAAAAAAATACTGGAATAATATGACAGCTGATTTTGAATTCTTGATGGCAGTCAGCGAATGTATTTTATTTATTTCTTAAGTTAACTCTCAGATATAGGTCCTATTCTTTTAAAAAATATATTTTTTATTGATTTCAGAGAAGGGAGAGATATAGAGAGATAGAAACATCAACGATGAGAGAGAATCATCGATTGGCTGCCTCCTGCACGCCCCCCACTAGGGATCGAGCCCGCAACCCGGGCACGTGCCCTTGACTGGGAATCCAGCCGGGACCTCTTGGTCCAGGGATGATGCTCAATTCACTGAGCCACCACAGCCGGCTTGGTCCTATTCTTCACAGCTAACATTACCTTTATTTTAGATGTTAATTTTGTTATTCTGTTTTGGAAAAGTAGGCATGTAAATTATAATTATATTGACACCAAAACTTTTTTTTTTTTTTGTCAAGACTACCTGTGTAACCAGACAACCAAGGTGTCCGGGCTGCCTGTCACTACTTGAGCCAATTAAGTAAATAATAGAAAATATAAACATTGGTCTCTGCCCCTGGTTCCTGGCTCCCGAGCTCCAAAACCCTTGAGATTTCCTTAGTGACGACAATACTAGGAGCATCTTTTCTAATATTTGGTCTTTGACCCTGGTGCCTGACACCAAGCTCCTAAATCCTTGGAATTTCGTAGGTGATAGGAATGTCTTTTGTTCTAATGAGGTGACTCTGGGATGGCTCCTCGAGGTGAGGCAGTCACCAGAAAGACCAAGCCATGATTAGAAGCTTGGAATTTTCAGCCCCACCCCACCCCATCTGCTAGGAGAAGAGCTAGAAATGGAGTTAATGATTAATCATGTGTATGTGATAAAGCCTCCATAAAATCCCAATAATATGGGGTTCAGGGAGCTTCCAGGTTGTCAAACACATCCACACCGGGAGGATGACACACCCAACTCCATGGGGACAGAAGCTCCTGTGCTCGGGTGGTAGGCCGTTAGACAGACATGAGCAGAGCAAGACGATGGGCCAGGTACAGAAGGTCACCAGGTGGAAAGCCCCAGATGCCTAGCAAAGGACAAGTATAGGATGGGACCTTGTCCCCACAGTGGCATTTCCTTCCCTAGCATATCACTGGTCAGGAGATTTGGACCCTCTACCTTCCTCCCTAGAGATAACATCTAGGCCTCAGTTGTATTTCAGCTCCAGGCCCAGAAAAGCAGCAAAACCAGACCAGTGATGCCATGGCTTACGTCAGGACCAGCTGCATTGAATGATGACCCCCTGCCCTGGTGTGGGCCAATCAACCCTGAAAGGACACACCTGGAAAGCTGCTGAACATTCTAGAAGATCTTTCCCTGGGACCTCTCCTAAAATCTCCGCCCTTAAAACCCTTAGGATGGAGGACCCAGCTCGAGCTGTCCCTCCTGGGAGTATGCCTGTGCCTTTCCCTGTCCCCTCCCTCTCCCCCTCACCCCCAGGAGTGTTAGGATTACCTTCCTCACTCCCAAGCTCCAAGGGCCCTTCCTTTACCTCTATAACTTGTTTCCTAAGCCCATTTCTTCTAGGAATTACTTCTTCCTGTGATTTATGCAATAAACGTTCTCTTGCAGTTTGAGTCTTGGCTCTGAATTCTTTTCTAGCCAGAACCCAAGTACCGAGGTTGCTGAATCCTGGTCCAGTCTGACTCCATGGGTCAGACACCTGGTGCTGTTCCCACCCCCAGCAACACGCACAACTTCCTAGACCTCTCCCTGTGTATCTCTTCATCTGGCTGTACATCTGTTTCCGTTATCAGATCCTTTAATAAACCAGTAAACATAAATGTTTCCCTGAGTTCTGTGAGCCACGCTAACAAATTAATCAAACCTGAGGAGGGATCATGGGAAACTCTAATTTGTAGCAAAATCAGAAGTCGTGGGTAACATTAAGGACCTACTTACTACTCAGGATTGGCATCTGAATTAAGGTGGGAGCAGTCCTGTGGGACTGAGTCCTTTACCTGTGGGACTGAGTCCTTTACCTGTGGGATCTGACACTATCTTCTGGTAGTTGCAGTCAGAACTGAGTTAAATTTTCGGACACCCAGCTTATGTTGTGGAGAATTGCTTGTTATGGGGAAAGCCCCACGCACATTTGGTGACCAGAGTGTCGGGAGGGAAGTCTTCTGTGTAAGAGTAAAGGACACTCACATGAAAGTGAGAACTGTAGGTTT
>NW_005873522.1:0-6513 GCF_000147115.1 Myotis lucifugus | reverse complement strand
TGAAATAAAATAAAAACACTATGCAAGGTGCGGCACATAGTTTTATTCGTTTATTGTAAGAGATAGTTCCATTCAGATATCATATATTTTGTCTTAATAAAGGATCATTAGGTTAATCTACCCAATGTTTGTATTTTTAAGGGTCATGCAGTTCTTAAATTCCTGACTGCAAAACTGAAGCAAGTTATTTCCATTGGTTCCAACAGCTGAGTCCAAAGTTTAACTAGATGTTTCTTTACTGACCTTTTACTAAAAAAGAATATTTGAAGAGCCCTGGCCAGGTGGCTCACTTGGTTGAGCATCATCCTGTGCACCAAAAGTTTGAGGGTTCTATTCCCGGTCAGGACACATACCTAGGTTGTGAGTTTGATCCCTGTTGGGGCATATATGGAAGAAAACCAATAGATGTTTCTCTCTCTCTCTTTCTCTCCTCTCTTCGCTCTCTCAAATCAATGAACATATCCCCAGGTGAGGATTAAAAAAATAAAAGAAGAAGAACATTTGAAGAGATAGCATAAGATCTGAGATGAAGGCCATCCATTGACAGATTTTTCTTTCATTCTTATTCATTCCTTCCACTATAATATTTTCTAGTTCCTATTGTATGATGAAAAGTAGAGACATGGTCCTGAATTCATAGAGCTTAGAGTCAAAGTGGCATTAACATATTACATTAACAATCACAGCAACAAACACATAATAAAAAAAAAACTGACAAGAACAATAAGACACTCTCATGGAGACTTGTATTTTGATTGAAAGAAGCCTCTCTGGTGAAGTGACATTTAATCTGAAACTCAATAGTGAGTAGAATTAGTTATTTAAAAATTGTGGTCATGGTCGGGGTGATGAATAAGAATCAGGAGTTCCAGACAGAGGGAAATGTTGCTGCAAATGCCCCATGGTGAATGTTTGTTGTTTTGGTTCACTCAGTATCCCTATGCCTGTTCTTTCAGAAATCTAAACTTTCTCTCCTGCAAGGAGCTGATTTCCTGTAATTTAGGCAGATGTTCTGACTGAGACTGACCACAGCACTCTCTCCTCCAGGCTACGGTGATTGAGTCAGGGATGGGCACTTATTTCAAGCTAGCAGCCAAGGTGTTTCCTAGAACCTTCTTTTTAGGGTACCAGGAAAAACAGAATCATTAGCTGAAGTTATTTTGCTAAGAAAGTGTAATGGTGAGAGAGTTGGCCGACTGTATGGTTGGAGGAGCACAATCCACATAAGACACCCTCATTTCTGACACCCACTGCGTTTGGTATCCTCAATTTTGACAGTTTACTAGAGGGACTCAGAGAGCTTACTCAGAGCTGCTGGACTTGTGGTTACAGTTTATTACAGGGAAGGGATACAGAGTAAAATAAGCCAAAGCAGAAGACACAAACTGGCCAGGAGGGTACCAAACCTGGAGCTCCCAGTTGTCCTCTCCTCTCCCGTGGAGTCAGGATAGCTTATTCTCTTTCCCTCTTCCTCCTTCCTCTGATATCAATATATATATTTTTTTATTTTTTTTAAAAGATTATCTACAATGAAGAAAAATTAGGAAGTAATATTGGCTGGATATGATGATTGATTGGTTATGGATGAGGAAAAATAATGATATCTCAAAACTGACCCCCAGATTTCTGGCATGAGACACTGGTGGATGGGAGTGTCTCATTTTCCCATTTATTGAGATGGGAAAATGGAGGGGTAGAAGTTGGAGACCAGTTTTGGATATGACTCATTTAAAATGTCTGCGAGAAGAAAACACGTCATGACAGAAAGAGTGGTCGACTCTGTTAAGCCCTGAGAGTTACAATGACAACCCCACAGTGTCCGCTGGACTTGAAAACATGGCCCTTATTGAGGACTTCAGCAAGAGCAGCTTTAATGGAGTGGTGGCAAAAAAAAAAAAAAAGCTACGTGGATTGGGGTTAGGAGTGAATGGAAGCAAGCAATAATTAAAACTGTGAATATACACTTTTCCAATTAAGACGGTCTATGAAATGAAGTAATGAGAAACTGAGCAGGAATGTGGAGTCACAGGAAAGTGTGTTGTTGTTGTTTTAAAGGTGGAAGATGTTTGGTCATGTCTGAATGCAGATAGATAGATTCCAGTAGAGAAAAATGTGCAAGATATAGAGGAAAGAATAATAATGTGCTAGTTAGGATCATGATAACTGTTATAACAAAAGGACCAAACAATATATACTAGGTCAAACACAATAGAAATTTATTTCTCACAGAAAGTGCTCAAGACAGAAGTTCTTAATGGCAGGTGGGTCTCTTGAACTGATGATTCAGAGACCCAGATGGCAGCCGCCTGTGGGCCCCTCTCTTTAATGTGTGGGTTCCAACTTTACTGTGCCCCTTGTATCAGGTGAATACAGGGGGAAAGAAGCACCTCTGCTTTTTAAGCTACTTGGCCAAGAGGTGATCCATGTCACTTCTGATCGCATTATATCCACAAGAACTAGCTGCATGGCCTCATCTAAAGGCAAGGGAGGTTGGGGAATCATTATTTCTGGCTGGACAGCCACTTTCTACCAACAACTATATACCATACAAGATAGAAGCCTGGATGGAGGAGGACAAATCATTTCTGCTGCAGATAATCACCAATTAAACACATTCTCCGAGAAAGCATGGGATGGGATCCAGAATGTCTCTGGAAGAATTTGCCTTTGATAGGAGAAAAGATAAATCTCCATTGTAAGGAAAGGAAGATGAAGATGGGAGCTTATATTTTTATCACCAAACACAGTGAGTGCCAATTAGAGCAACAGAATAAGGGTAATAGGAGTTGAAACCTGGCTGTGTCCAAATTTGGAGCCCCAGCCTATCTATTATCCAAGAGCTGGCTAAGGAATAAGGCCTGCTGGTCACCTGCTTTAGCAAGAATTTTTACTAAGAAGATAGAATCAATAGGAAGATCCAGCCAGGATCAGCCAGGCCTGAAGAAATTTAAGATGAATTCCTTTGGGAGCCACTTCACATGATTTCTGGCCTCTGTCATGATAACCTGAGAGACAACCTCAGGGAGAATGAGGTTTTGTCTCAAAATGAAATCATCCTAAAGTAGAGTCCAAGGCTTTGCCCGCCCTTGAATATAACAGCATAAAAAAACAAAACAAAAAAACTGAAACCTTGCTCAAAAAAACCTGGGGAGAGGAGGCCAAGAGTTGAACAATAACCTGTTCTTGACCTTGTAGAAGCCAAGGGAAAGCTGATCAGGAGCTGGGGCAGGTTAGCCAGATTCTGACACCACCACTGGCGGTGAAGTCAGCAGTGCACACTCAAAAAGCCTTGCTGTGCTAAAGCTTCCCGATCTTGGCTCTCAGACAAGAAAGAGAACTTGTGACCAAAAGGGACACTCCAAAAAGAATTTCAATGAAGCACAACTTGAGCACAAACAATAAGCTTCCCACATTGCTTGGATCATGGCAAAGGGCCTGGCATGTGGAATGAATGCCATCAGCTGAGAACACAGCCTTTTGATTGGTAGCTATGGCGCCTGCTGCCCACGTGGTCCCCACGGGCTGGCTTCCTGGTGAATACTATTTGGTGAGTGCCAATCCTCTGTTGCTGTTTTTTTCCTTCCTCCTAATGATTCCCACAGAAATCGTCCCACTCTAGGCACTGTGATAAATATTCTTTCCTAAGCTGTCATCATAGTTTGGTTTTGTAAAAATTATCCTTTGGGAGGCAGAGAGAGCAACTTAGATGGTATGAATGCAAAATGGTTCAACCCTTCAGAGAATTGTTTGGCAGTGTCTTCCCTACCCCCTTCCTCTGTTTTTTTTTTTAACATTATATTTGGGAAATTACTCCATGTTGTTACAAGTTGTAATTTGTTTATCTGCTTTGCTGTGTAATATATTGCATAAAATTTATCTAACCCTTCAATTGTACATGACTTTTGGATCATTTCCAGTTTGGTCTATTACAGGTAGTACAACCAGGAGCATTCTTGTACATGTCAGTGGGTGAGCATCTGTAACATTTCCACAGGATAGATTTCTCTATAGGGAGACCCTGAGTCAGAGAGTATGGGTATGTTCAGCTTTAACAGGTACTGCCAATTTTCCACAGTGTCTTTACCAATTTACACTCTCACCAGCACTGCATGAGAGTTCCCGTTGCTCCATATCCTCACCAGAACTGGGGGGTTTGTGTCTGTTATTTTAGCTAATCTGGTAGGTGTCTATTGGTAATTCATTGTTATTTTAACTTACTTCTCTTTGTTACCTAAACTAGAGCATCTTTTTCTATGTTTATTGGCCATTTGAATTTCCTTTTGTGAGAAATTTCCTCTCAAGTATTTGCCTATTTCTTTTTTTAAAATTTATCTTTATTATTGAAAGCATTACAGACGTCCCCCATTGACCCCTTCTAGCCCATGCTTGTCCCCCCTCCTATTTCTTTATTGGACTGTCTGCCTTTACCTTAAGGATCTGTGGGAGGTTTTGCAGGATATATGTAATATGTATTGCAATTATCTTCTCCACTATGTGGCCTACCTTTTGATTCTGTTGATGTCATTTGATAAGGACTTTTTGTTTCTTTTCATTGAGTTTATTGGGGTGCAGTGGTTAACAAAATTATACAGGTTCCGGGCGTACAATTCCCCATTGTATTGTGTGTTCACCACCCCAAGTCAAGTCTCCTTCTATTACTATTTGTCCCCCCTATATTCTCTTCCAGCTCCCCACCCCACTCCCCCAGCAGTTTCTTATAATAGTAAACATACATTTTAGCCTGCGACCCAACAATTCTATCCCTAGGTATTTACCCAAGAACAATGAAAACATGTTCACACAAAGACTTTCACAAGACTATTCATAGCAGCCTTATTCATAATATCCAAAAGCTGGCTAAACAAATACAATGGAATACTACTATACAATGGAATACTACTTGGCAATAAAGACATACTACTGATAAAAGCAATGATATGGATGCATCTCAAAAATATTATGTTGAGTGAAAAAAAAGCCACACACACACAATCATAAATAGCACAATTCTGGGGTGACCAAAATGTTTTATATCTTTTTTTTTTAAATATATTTTATTGATTTTTTACAGAGAGGAAGGGAGAGAGATAGAGAGTCAGAAACATCGATGAGAGAGAAACAGCCGCCTCCTGCACATCTCCCACCGGGGATGTGCCCGCAACCAAGGTACATGCCCTTGACCGGAATCGAACCTGGGACCCTTCAGTCCGCAGGCCGACGCTCTATCCCCTGAGCCAAACCGGTTTCAGCAAAATGTTTTATATCTTGTTTTGGGTAGTGATTATCAAAAAACATCCCACTGAACATCTACGATCAATACTAAATATCTAAGATTAATTTATTCCTTATGAAATGCTGTTAACATGCCCTTGCATATTTTCAGACTTCAGTCATTTGGAAATAGGATTTCAGTCCCATCTCATACATTAGAATGTCTTATGAGGTCAATCCCAGAAGAATTCAAAAGCAAACACCAACAGAGGTAAATGACAAACTGTAGCTAAACCAAGGGAGAAACTAGACCAACTGTGAGGGCCCAGTCAAGCAGCACTGGGATAAAATCTGCTAGCTCTTTTGCCAAAACCAGATACCTCTTTTAGTGTGGCCTCGCAGGGAAATTAGCGCTAATCTAATTTATGGCCTTCCAGCCACACTGGCTCCTGGGGTTTGCACAGAGAGAATTTACTAGGAGTTGGCCCCTGTAGTCCATCCCTGTATGGACCACTCCCACCTTGAGTTTCTACTGTATTTTTAGCTATAGAATAAGATTCAGTTCTGTGTGTTTAATACATTACTGATTATGCAAGCAATATAGTGGAATGGTTAAAAGTATGGTCTTTGTAATCAGAGAGACACGAGTTCAAATTCTGTAGTTGTCATTTATTATCTATCTACATTTGGACAACGTACTAACTTCTCTAAGGTTTGGTAACCTTTCATGCTAGACAGAGGGGCTTCCAAGAGGGAGTGGTTGAAGGGATATGCTACACTTGCAAACTCAGCAGTCAGTGTCATGCTACAGTGAAGCAGGCTTCTTATCCACACTTTATAATGAAAAACAAGCTTCAAGATCATAAATCTGTACAATCATAAAGCTCACAATGAGCACCTATACCTTCTGTAAGTAGACAAAAGGCTTTTCAGTAATTTTTATAAATGTCTAATATGGACAAACTTTTCTTATTTTTTTATTTACAAATTAAATCCATAAAGAAAATGCACAAATAAAACGTATGCAATTTACAAATTGTACTTATACATGTTGTCAGCACCCAGATTAAGTGTCAACACTCCCACCACCTTCAAAGACCTGCTCCCCTCCCAGCCCCTTTGGTCAATAACCCACCCCCAAGAATAACCACATCTTGACTTCTGCTATCGTCTCAATGTTTGTGTTCCCTCCAAACTTATATGTTGAAACCCAATCCCCAATGTGATAGCATTTGCCAGTGGGGCCTTTGGAAATGATTGGAATTAGCGCCCTTATAAAAGAGACCCAGAGAGCTCCCTTTC
>NW_005873521.1:11615-24578 GCF_000147115.1 Myotis lucifugus | reverse complement strand
GCTTCTAGATTGCTATCATTTACTTACTCCCCAGGAAATGTCAGAGCATGGCCACAAGTGGCCTGAGAAATGATCATAAAAAATGCGCTGCCCTAGGGAGAGCATGAACCTTTGCTGATTTATTTCTCATCACAGAACCAGAAACCTACAGAAGTCATTGGCAAATTTATCTCCAGTTCCCAACCCATATCCTTAACCCTCAAACTCTAAGGGACGTAATTAATCTTTCAGAGAATTCAGAGGGACCTTACAGGGCATCCAGGAGAAACATTACAGTGAAATGGGTTTCAATTTATTTCGGTGCTTGTCCAGTTGTAGCACCAGATTTATCTCTTTGGAGAGAGGGGTTTGGCGTGGAAGGGACGATAAGCCATGATCCCAGCCCCTCTACCAACACTGAACGATGAATAGTACCATTCCTTGGCTCTGTATCCCCGGGATCTAAATTACGGCTTCGTGGTATGGCATGTGGAAATGTTTAAGTTCACTGCTTGTTAAAGGGCCTTCAAGGAATATAATGTTCTTTTTAAAAATATTTTTAAATTGAATTCAGAGAGGAAGGGAGAGGGAGAGAGAGATAGAAACATCAATGATGAGAGAGAATCATTGATCGGCTTCTTCCTGCATGCCCCCCACAGGGATGGAGCCTGCAACTTGGGCATGTGCCCTGACCAGGAATCGAACCTGGGACCTCCTGGTCCATAGGTCGATGCTCAACCACTGAGCCATGCAGGCCAGGCTTAATATTATTTTTAAAAAACTGTAAGTAAAAGGTCGAATGCATTGTTTTGAACTTCAAGTTCTTGTATAAATAAAATAAAAGTAACTGTAAGTAAAATCTGATAGTTTACTTTCTGCCATGGGTGCTGGCAAGCGGGGAAATGACCCCAGATGACCCAGGTCGGAGAGGAGACACGGCCATGGGCTGAATAATCAGGCCGGAAATCTCCCACTCCGCCCGGATGACAGCAGCTCCTCAAAGGCAGAAGCCGCCAGTCTTCACAGAAACAGTCGGACCGCTTGCCAGGCTGGCAGCGAAGTCAGCCTCTAATTATAAGACGTTACAGGCTTTTTAAATGCACAGTTGTGTGTGTAAGCAGCTCATTACCATTGTGCCAGGCCACTGAGCGGGAAAATAAATTCTGGCATCTGCAGTTCTAATGTGGTAAGCACACAGCTCACAGACAATTAGAGTGTTCACGTTTTCACAGCTCATCTCTTCCCTCCATGTTCAGGAATAACTTCACAATTACGAGCTGTCTTTCATTTGTTCCCAATGCATCATTTTTAACTTAAAAAAACAATTTTTAAAAATTGATTTCAGAGAGGAAGGGAGAGGGAGAGAAAGATAGAAACATCAATGATGAGAAACAATCACTGATTGGCTGCCTCCTGCACACCCCTACTGGGGACCGAGCCTGCAACCTGGGCATGTGCCCTGACCTGGAATCGAACCGTGACCTCCTGGTTCATAGCTCGATGCTCAACCACTGAGCCATGCCGGCCGAACCCCAATGTACTGTTTGTTTTTAAAAAATATGTATATTTTATTGATTTTTTACAGAGAGGAAGGGAGAGGGATAGAGAGTTAGAAGCATCGATGAGAGAGAAACACTGATCAGCTGCCTCCTGCACACCTCCTACTGGGGATGTGCCTGCAACCAAGGTGCATGCCCTTGACTGGAATCGAACCTGGGACCCTTCAGTCCGCAGGCTGACGCTCTATCCACTGAGCCACACCGGCCGGGCCCCAATGTATTGTTTTTTTAACAAGAACAGGAGCGCTGGCCAAGCTGCAGAAGAGCAGGGGAAAGAGGCCTCGGCTATGTTGAGTGTGGACCTCGTTACCGGCAGGAAAACGCACGTGGAATGGAGAGGCCGGTGACCCCCCTGCGGCACGGGGGAAGGAAACCAAAGGCCAGCAGGAAGTTCACCGCGTTTTCTGTGTTTACTTTGGCTCTTTTTAAATGAGCGAAAACATGGAAAGAAGAAACATGAATCAGAAGAACCCACTGAACTGCTCCATGACCTCTAACGCGCACGCTATAAATCACTTTCGCCGCCAGTTTCACAATCCTGTGACCGGGCTGTGTTCTTCTTTTCATTTCTCTTTTCGTTGTCTGTCTTAGCCAGAGAAGTACACACGAACCTACTAATGAAAGTAGCTTGTGACGTTCAAACCGGCCGGTGGTAGCCTTTCAGCATCCCAAGTGGTGTTTAAGAGCCAACGGGGCCCGCAGGCGCCCTGCGCTCAGACTGGGATGAGGGGAGCAGAGACGGGAGTACCTTCCCTGTCTCCATCCATCCTGGAGCCTTCCTCCAACATCAGTCCCGCGTGGACACGGAGGAAGGAGCGGGAAGAGTCCTGCCCTCAAACAGCTCAGGACCTAGTTGGACAGACAGCCAAGTAAGGACCCATTCTGTCACACGATGCTGTGTGCTGGGTTTATTCTAATCACAACCATTGGCACTGTTTTATTTTCAGTGGAACCTTAGTTCAAGTTTTAGCAAGATTAAAAACAACCTATAACCAATAAGTTTGTGTCCTTGCTCTAAGGAGAGACCTATGTATGGAATGCTTTCCACAGGGCCCTTGTTAAAGGGGACTTCCTTTGTCGAACCGGTTTGGCTCAGTGGATGGAGCGTCGGCCTGCAGACTGAAGGGTCCCAGGTTCGATTCCGGTCGAGGGCATGTACCTTGGTTGCGGGCACATCCCCCGTGGGGGGCGTGCAGGAGGCAGCTGATCGATCTCTCTCATCGATGTTTCTAACTCTCGATACCTCTCCCTTCTTCTCTGTAAAAAATCAATAAAATATATTAAAAAAAAAAAAAAGGGGACTCCCTTCTGGGTTCAGGATCTGCTCGGTAAGAGTCTCCAGATACCCTATCCCCAAAACCCCCACCTCAGTCTCTGTCACCTGCTCCCAGCTGCCTGTTCCACTAAGAAGTGGCCTGTTGCATGGGAACCAGAAGAGGCGGCAAGCAGGAGACCTGCAAATAGATCAGGGACCATCTAGAGCAGTGGTTCCCAACCTTTTTTTGGCCACGCCCCACCTAAGCATCTCTAAAATCCTGATGCCCCCCACCCCATGACATATAATCTTATTATTCGGAAAGTGAACTCCTATTCACGTGCAGGAAGCCTAAAAGGCCATTAACTTGGTCTAAACAAGCTTCCAAAGAACATGGCATCCATGAAAGAGAAAAATAAAAGAATGAAAGGATAGTTAAGTAACTGAGGAAGAAATCGCTAAGAAATTGTTTAAAAAAATAATATGAAGTGATATGAAAAAAATAGCAAATAAAATTTCAGAACATATAATAGAGAACCGAAATGCATAAATATGCCACAACATATTTACATACTGTATATGAGGCGCCTAGAACCATAAGAAATGCAAAAAATTCACTGTTCATAACTCATTCTCGAATTGCCCCCCCTTAAAAATCAAATTGCCAGCCCTGACCCGTTTGGCTCAGTGGATAGAGCGTTGGCCTGCGGACTGAAGGGTCCCGGGTTCGATTCCAGTCAAGGGCATGTACCTTGGTTGCGGGCACATCCCCAGTAGGGGGTGTGCAGGAGGCAGCTGATCAATATTTCTCTCTCATCGATGTTTCCAGCTCTCTATCTCTTTCCCTTCTTCTCTGTAAAAAATCAATAAAATATATTTAAAAAAAATCAAATTGCCTCCCTGTGGGGCATGTGCCCCACTTTGGGAACCACTGGTCTCAGTTTTGCAGGAGGTGAGGAAAGGGCCGGCCAGAGATACCGGCTCATCCCCAACGCATCTGCTCTCACCCACAGTCTGGCCACTTTTCATGACTCTCAGACCAACCTCCCTCTTGGGTAACAGGCTTCTATTTCCAGGCGCCACCTGGCTTGTCTGTTCACCCAGGTGCAGCCCTGGCCTTGGCTTACTCAGCCAGGTGTGCGTGACCTGCAGGTGGCCTGTGCCCTGAGGCCCGCCCTGCCCTTCCAGCACCTGTGGCGTGGTTCCCTGCATGCGAAAGAGTTTCAACAGCTGGATGCACGTTTGTTTTTTTTAATCCTCACCTGCGGATGTTTTTCTTTTTTTTTTTTTAAATTTTATTATTTTATTTTTATTATTTAATCCTCACCCGAGGGTATTTTCCCATTGATTTTCAGAGAGAGTGGAAGAAAGAGGGAAGGACAGAGAGAAACATCGATGTGAGAGAAACACATCGACTGGTTGCCTCCTTCATGCACCCTGACCAGGGCCGGGCGGGGAGGAGCCTGCAACCGAGGTACATGCCCTTGACCAGAATTGAATCCGGGATCCTTAGGTCCACAGGCTGATGCTCTATCCACTGAGCCAAACCGGCTAGGGCCTGAGGATGTTTTTCCATTGACTTTTAGAAAGAGTGGAAGAGAGAGGGAAAGACAGAGAGACATATCAATGTGAGAGACACACATTGATTGGTTGCCTCCTGCACAAGCCCTGACCATGGCCTGGGCCGGGGAGGAGCCTGCAACTGAGGTACGTGCCTTTGACCGAAATCGAACTCAGGACCCTTCGGTCCGCAGGCCGACGCTCTATCCACTGAGCCGTACCTGCTAGGGCTGGATGCATGTTCTTACCCCTCCTCGGGGGAGAACGTGGCTCATCTGCAGCCCCTCCTATCACAGCGATGTGGACCTTTCTGCTCAGCCATGGCAGGCACGTTGGGATCCTTCTCTCACCCTCCATGGAGAAAGCCATGCTCCCCAACTCAATTAGAGCCAAACACTCAAACAGGGAAAAAAGCTTCCTTCTCTTGAGGAGGCCATCGGCATGACGCAGAACTGAGGTGCAGGCAAGTGCCCCCGAACGTTCCTGAATAGGCCAGACATTTCTCATGCCCACCTGTGAGGCAGGGGCCACACCCTGCCGATGGCTTTACAGGCTGGCTGCCTCGGATGCCCGTCTGCGCAAAGCATCCCCCGGAGGTGGACGGAGGCGGGGAAGGTCTCCTCAGACCTGGTGGTCATCAGATGAGAAACAATGGAACCGCAACGGCTCTGTGTTTGGAAAACCTGAGAAATCACATGCCCGGCACCTTTATCAGCCTGGAAACAGCCCGGATGTCAGTGAACCTCAGCACTGCCCTTCCCTTGGGTCTCAGCGAGGAATGCTGAGCCCACACCGTGACGCGTGGCCAGCGAGACGGGCCCGAGGAGGCCTGAGGAGACGCCAGCCGGCGGCACACTTCCCGTCCTTCCTTTGCCAAGAAGTCATCAAGCGCACGGAGGCTTTTCTCTCATGAAACCACTTCAGCTTTATCTCTGTTTTCTTTGTGAATGAGTCCCAGGTGGAGATCTGTGTTGTTATTGGAAGACCTGGGGCAGCAGCCTGGAGGGCAGAGGCCCCCGGAATGAGCCAGCAGGCCCCACCGCTCTGTGGATTAACCACGTGCACCGTGATGCACTCACAGATGACTTTAACAGTGAGCGGGCGCTTAGTCATAAGCCTTGCAGCCAGAGCCAGACTCTCAAGTCAGTCCTGTGCATGGTTAACGGGCTATCGTGAGCCCCACAATTCCCAAGGCATGGCAGCCCCGTCATCTGGAAAAGCATTTCTGTCCAGCAGTTGCTACATTCTTTGTTTTGTTAATCCTCACCTGAGAATATTTTTTCTATTGGTTTTTAGAGAGTAGAAGGGAGGGAAAGAGAGAGAGAGAAACATTGATGTGAGACACATTGACTGATTGCCTCCAGCATGTGGTACATGTCCCTCGACCAGGGCCAGGAATTGAATCTGCAACTCAGGTTCAAGCCCCTGACCAGGAATTGAACCCACGACCCTTTGGTGCTGGGGCTGATGCTCTAACCATTGAACACACCAGCCAGAGTGCCTTCTTTGCTTTGGTTTGTTTTTAATAACTATAACTATATACACACACACACACACACACACACACACACACATATATATATATATATATATATATATATATATATATCTACACTAATAAAAGAGAAACATGGTAATTAGCGTACGACCGCTACCCTTCCCATTGGCTAATCAGCATATCCTTATGCAAATTAACTGTCAGCCAAGATGGCAGCCGGCAGCCATGCACTGAAGTGAGCAGGGAGGCTTGCTTGCTCCAGTGACGGCAAACTCCAACATTCCCCGCCTGCCGCTGCCGGCCTCTCAGCTGCAACTCTAAGCAACTATGTACTATGTTGCAAATAAGAAGCTAAACAAAACCCCAGAAACCGGCTTTCATTTAGCCGGGCTTCAGCCAGCCAGACCGCAACATTGTATCGATGTTTTCAGCAGCAAGGCCTCAGAGCTAAAGCTGGCCCAGAATAAAAAAAAAGAAAAGAAAAAAGGAGCGGTTGGGAGCTTCAGACACCCGCTTCCGGAAAACAGCCCTCAGTCCCTCACCCAGACTGGCCAGGCACCCCAGTGGGGACCCCCACCCTGATCCAGGACACCCTTCAGGGCAAACCAGCCAGCCCCTACCCATGCACCAGGCCTCTATCCTATATAGTAAAAGGGTAATATGCCTCCCGGCACCGGGATCAGCGTGACAGGGGGCAGCGCCCAAACCCCCTGATCAGCCCTGCTCTGTGCCTGATAGGGGGGAGCTCCCCAATCCCCTGATCGCCCTGTGGCTCTGTGTGTGACAGGGGGGGGGGGGGCACAACCTCCCTATCTGCCCTGCTCTGTTCGTGACAGGGGAAGGTGCCCCAACCCCTTGATCAGCCCTGCTCTGTGCCTGATAGGGGGAGCTCCCCAATCCCCTGATTGCCCTGCGGCTCTGTTTGACAGAATTCGGTGCACCAACCCCCTGATCGGCCCTGCTCTGTGTGTGAGAGGGTGCGGCGCCCCACCCCCACCCCCCACGAGCCTTGCTCTGTGTGTGACAGGGTAGAGCCATAACCTCCCCATTGGCCCTGCCCTGAGTGTGACAGGGTGCAGCGCTCCAACCCCCTGATCGGCCCTGCTCTGTGCGTGACAGGGAGTGGCGCCGTAACCTCCCCATCGACCCTGCCTTGAGTGTGACAGGGGGCGGTGCCCCAAACCCCCCAATCGGCCCTACCCTGAGCGTGACTGAGGGTGGCATCGCAACCTCCCAATCCACACTGCTCTGAGCCTGACCAGGGGCTGCACCTAGGGATTGGGCCTGCCCTCTGCCACTCGGGAGCAGGCCTAACCCAGCAGGTCGTTATCTCCCGAGGGGTCCCAGACTGCAAGAGGGCACAGGCCGGGCTGGGGGACGCCCCCCCCCCAAGTGCACAAATTTTTGTACACCGGGCCTCTAGTATATATATGCAAGCCTAAGCGATCATCTGACCGGTAGCTATGATGCACACTGACCATCAGGGGGCAGATGCTCAATGCAGGAGTAGAAACCACAGGGATGGAAACATGGAATAGACTGATGAATCTCAGATGAATCTCAGAGGGAAGGGCAGTGGGGAGGGCGGGAAGAGATTAACCAAAGATCTTATATGCATACTAGAGGCCCTGTGCATGAATCCATGCACTGGTGGGGTCCCTCGGTCTGGCCTGCACCCTCTTGCAATCTGGGACCCCTTGGGGGATGTTGGAGAGCCAGTTTCGACCCAATCCCTGCATGCCAGACCGAGGGACCCCACTGGTACATGAATCCATGCACCGGGCCTCTAGTTTGTTTATAATAGCATTTAATATGTGCTATTCCTAATAATACATATCATCGTAAAAAATTCAAAACACATAGACAAGCAGAGAAGAGCAATTAAAAAGCACTCATGACCGTGCCATCCAGAACAGGGAGCTAGCGCAGACCGGGATCCCTCCACGGGCGAAGTGGGGACAACAACAGAAGGAGAATGAGAGGGTGACATGAGTTTACAGTTAGAGAACCTGGCACGACTTCAGAGCTGGCTCCCGTGAGCTGCCATTACTGGTAACTTCTTGATGCCTGTCCTTCTAGTCTTTGCACGCGTGCTTTTACTAGCCTTAGACCTTTCTGATAGAGAAATTTAATTTTTCTTAAAATCCCTACCTGTGTCTAATTTCAGTCGCGTTCTGACTAAAGCTTCCAAGGCCGTGCCCTGTGGACTGTAACTGGGAGAAAGAACGAGAATAAAATGAGGCAGTGTCACCTCTGTGTGCGAGGGAATCTTTTATGCCTACCACGCGGATGTGAAGCTGTGGATATTTTTCCACAGGCCATGCTGTGTTTTCCCCGGATCGTACACATCCTTATCTAGTCTCCTATCCTACCTGCACGGGCTTTGCCAGAAAGCTGTCTGGGATGAGGTTCAATTTGCAATCACAGAAAGCAGTGCTCTGTGACCCCGTGGTGATTAGCTGGCCACTGTGGCCTCGTCCATGTGAAGAGCTCATCACTCAAACTCCCCAACCCAACGGTGTCCATAAAAGTGCCCCCCATGGGCCATTTCTTCCTTTTTTTTTTAAATATGTTTTTATTGATTTCAGAGGCAGGGAGACAGAGATAGAAACATCAATGATGAGAGAGAATCATTGATCGGCTGCCTCCTGTACGTCCCCCACTGGGGACCCGGCCTGCAACCTGGGCATGTGCCCTGACCAGGAATTGAACTGTGACCTCCTTGTTCATGGGTCGACGCTCAACCACTGAGCCATACTAGCCGGGATGGGACATTTCTTCGTGGAAGGATGCTCCGTGGCCGGGGCTGGCTTGTGCCCCGTGATCTCAGCCACAGCCTCAGGACCTGACACCCAGGGCCGGTGGCAGCCACGAGGTTGGGCCTGGGGGTTATGGGATGGAAAGGACCCTGGCTCTCCTCTCTAGAAGCATTTTACTGAGGGGCAAACAGGCAGCCCGCCTCCCAGGACACTATGAAAAGCACTGGAGACGAGGTCTTTTCAGGGCAGCCAGGGCCCAGGAGAGGGAGCACGCAGGCTGCCTGGAAACGCAGGAAACCCTGGGCAAGAGGCAGAGTTGAGTGGGGGGTTGGGAGGGGCTTAAGGGAGCGGTTTGAATTTGTCAGGCTTCATGGGGGGTGGGAGGGATCCAGAGGCATGGAGTGTGGACCTACACTCACGTGCCAGGTTCAAACCCCGGCCCTGCTACTCGCTGGCTCTGTGATCGTGGGCACGTTCCCTAACTTCTCTGTGCCGGTTTTGTTTTGTTGTTGATACGATTTTAAAAAATCAGCCTGACTGAGATATAATTCACATACCCCATGACTCGTTCATTCAAAACACAATTCGCTCAAAGTGCAACGTAGCCGCAGAATTGTGCAACCGCGTCCACATCCACTTTAGAACATTTTCACTGTCCCATAGAGAAACCTCACACCCACCAGCGGTCCGTCAGTCATTCCCCATTTGCCTCCAGCCCCCCAGCTCCCGGCAACGCCTCACGTATGTCCCGCCTCCATCGATCTGCCTATTCCGGACATTTCATTTGGACAAAGTCCTACAGTTGCCTCGTCCTCTGGGACTGGCTCCTGTCACTCAGCTCACTGTGCTTGAGGTCTGTGGCGATCCCGTCACGTACAAAACGAGGGTAATAACGGGACCCACCTCGGCTGTACTTTTTGGTGTTAAGTGAGACGAAACCTGCCAAGTGTCTGTCACCGACCGGGTAAGTGCTCAATCGTGTGCGTCCCCCTCACGCGGATGTTTCTGTGCAGAGCCGAGGAGGGGAACAGG
The DNA here is from genome assembly GCF_000147115.1 of Myotis lucifugus. NCBI lineage: Eukaryota > Metazoa > Chordata > Mammalia > Chiroptera > Vespertilionidae > Myotis > Myotis lucifugus. The sequence goes on along the minus strand of NW_005873521.1, from coordinate 14,936 downwards.
TTAAACGCCAGCCTGTGGGTAATGGTTCTGTCATCCCTACCTTCAGGTGACAGAGTGACAGACCACGGCTCATGCACACAGCTGTGAGGTGCCGCGGAGAAAGGCAGGACCCCACTACACAGGTGAGTGAACGCATCTGAGGGGAGGCAGGTCATGGGGACGAGCACAAAGGGAGGATATGACAACAGCATCCATCAGGGCGCCTGGAGAATTAGACGGGAAAAGGCTGTGCAAACAGGGAACTAACATAAAAATGGCGATAGTGTCTGTTTTTAAAAAAAGATATATTTGTATTGATTTCAGAGAGGACGGGAAGGGGGAGAGAGAGACAGAAACATCAATGAGAGAGAAGCATTGATAGGCTACCTCCTGCACGCCCCACACTGGGGATCGAGCCCACAACCCGGGCATGTGCCCTGACCGGGAATCGAACCGTGATCTCCTGGATCATAGGTTGATGCTCAATCACTGAGCCGCACCGGCCGGGCAATAGTCTCTATTCTTATAAAACCTGTTCAGAAGGAAAAGAGGTGATGGAACCCTTACTGAATGTCCTACCACGTGCCAGGGGCCCGCACGGGTTACCTCGAGTCACCCTCCAAAGCCTGTGAGGTCGACAGGAGTGAGTCCAATTCAGCGGGGAGACTGGGCTCAGGAGAGACCAGGAAGCCTGGGCCGGTTCTCACACCAAGGTTTCCCCAGGGGAGCCGATGCTCTTTCCACCTTCTCTGCTTCGCCACCTCGTGAGCGAGGGACGGGAACAGTGCCCTGCACCAACCATCCCCTGCCCCCTTATTTATTTCCAACGCCCGTCTCTGTCTCCGTCCAGGTCTGGCCTGTGGCACATCAGTCTGTGATCATCTTATCTGTCACAACATCGTACAATTTCAACCACATCTCTCCTGGGTCTTTGTCTTCTCAAAATGAAGGGCCTATGGATTCAACAACATGATAATCTAAGGGGAGAATAGACAAACATGGCGGTGTCGATGGTACCAGCCAGCGCGTGAGGACCGTACCCGGTTTCGTTTGGCTGTTTGAAATGAACCTGAATGACTAACCCACCAGCTCTCCTCACGCTGGTCAAAGACGTTCTGTTACAGGTATAAGAACTGTGCACTGTTTACCTTCCTTGGCAAACCTGTTCAGGTCCATTCTTTCGCTTGTTACGCCCAAGGAAACATCCCCAAACGTCTAAAGATCTGTCTCCTTTTCAGAAAGCGTAAAACACGCTTGTCTCCGCGTATAAATTCTTTCCCCTCCCACAGTTTCCATCACGTTGAATGCAGAGAAAGGACATAAAGAATACCAAGGATTGCTGAAAACGTGGCTCAGTGGAATTTTTCTGTGTTGCCAGGAGAAAACAGTGACAACTATGTGGGAAAACACCTGGGCATTCTCCTCCACTGTGGGGCCAGGGCACACCCCGCAGCCCAGCCACCCCGCCTGGGTGCTCACCCGAGGCCAGTGGCTCCCAAAGCACAGCCCCAGGTCACAGGGTCACCTGGAGTCATTAGAGATGCAAGGTCTCTGTCCCCACCCTGGACCTACTGAATCAGAAGGTCTGGGAATGGGGCCCGGACATCTGCTTACCAAAGCCCTCCAGGGGTTCTGCCAGGTGCACATGTTTGAGAACTACCGCCCCGTGAACGCTCCTACGGCTGCACCTGGCGACCTCGACCAGGAATGTCCACCGGGCCACTGGTCCTCATGAAGGAAACCTGGGGAAAATTCAAATGCCCCAGATCAGGAGAAGGGCTAGGTGAGCTGTGGATCAGCTATACGACAGCACCCTATAGAGAACCTGCAGTCGTACGTTCCACACGTTGGAGATGGACGCTTAGAAACAGGCCCGAGCTAAGGAGAAGGCTGCAGCCCTAAGGTTGCTTTTTGTGTAACTCTCAAAGCCGAAACAAAACAATCACCGCTTAAGGTTTTATACTTAAGTGATGAAAGTATAAATTCTGGAAAACCAGGGAGTGAAGACCCACAGTTCAGAGAGTCGTCACATCTGGGGGAGGGGAGGAGGGTACATGGAGGTGTTGCCAAGTCTCCCATCTGAGGGCAGGTGGTGGGTTCATGGGCCTCTGCCTTATGAAGAGGATTTGTTCGTTATGTTTATGCTACACAGACTCTTCTGATGTAGCAAATAAGTAAAACAAGAGGGGGAGGGGATGAATTCTGCCAAGTACCACACTATCCCTGTCTGCCGAGAACGATGCTCAGGAAACGTATTCTGTCCAAGAAAGAATGAGGACATTCTCCAGAGGAGCAGTTGGAAAGGAGGCTAAAAGCCGCAGAGAATTCCTCCTTCCCCCCCATCGCCGACCTCCGTCTCCAGGAGTAATGTGCTGTGTGGTGGCACTTGTCCACCGCCCCGCCTTGTCTGGGTTATCCTATATAATAAAAGGCTAATATGCAAATTGTCCCCTAAACCGGGAGTTCTCGACTAGGGGGTGGGGCCGGCCAACCGCCCACGGCCCCTCCCCCAGGCCAGCCCCGCCCCTGATCGCCTCCCACCCCCACCATTGGGGCAGGCCCGCCAGACCCCACCCGTGCACGAATTTGTGCACCAGGCCTCTAGTTTGTTCATAAAACCTTGAGAGACCACGAGGTGCTGGGCAGAGAGACGTCAGGGGCAAGGAATGAGCTGAAAGGCAGTGAGGACAGGAATCAGGAGGAGCCCACACCTGGATCCTAAGGCCCAAGAAATGCCAAAAACTACCCACCTACAGGTGCCTTTACTGCTTAAAAATTTTTTTTCTTTTTTATCTCCCTGGATCCTCCCTGGCACCAGAAATAAACTGTAGCGTGGATATTTGTCAATCTTTCACTGAATGAAGGTGTAACTTTCATTTGAAGACAGAGAACTTAACTGCCTCATCAAGTACTTGAATACTTGCACCGAGCCTGTAAAGATGAGATGCACAATTCCTGCTCTCCTTCTGACGGACTGCAGGGCTAAGCATCTGCTCTTCACCCCCACGTGCGGACTGATTTAACATCGCCTCCCCATCCTAACGTGGAATGCTGTCCTAAATGATGCCGGAGAGAGCTGGGATCCCACAGGCCCGGGGTTGAGCCAAGTTTGCCTTCCATTGGGTGATTACCAAAGCGCCAACTGCTTTCTACGATGACATATTTTACTTTACTTCCTGAAAGTATACTCAAAATGCTCATGGAATACACTATATTAAATGAAACATACTCCTGGAACATCAAATAGTTTTAATACACCACAATGAGTGAGTTGTACGTGAAGCAGTGTACAAAATAATGCCATATGCAGAGTGCTTTTACTTAACAGCTGACAGGTGCTCC
>NW_005873521.1:8114-10648 GCF_000147115.1 Myotis lucifugus | reverse complement strand
AACACTGACATATTAATATTAATGAAAGCCCATGCTTTATTCCTATTTGCTGTGCTTTACTCAGGGTGCTCTTACTGTTGCAGACCCCACCGAGGACGCCATCATTAGTTACATCCGGTCCCCATGTCTCTGTAGGCACCCTGGTCTGGGACACTTCCTCACATTCTCCTTCCTTCTGGTGACCTGAGAGTTCTGAGGGGTACTGGTTAGGTAGTTTGTAGAAGGTCCCTCGTTTGGGAATTGCCTGGCGCTGTCTCACAAGGAGACTGGGGTGATGTGTTTTGGGGAGGAAGACCACAGGGGAAATGCTATCTATTCTCACCACAGCATGTCCGGGGAACCCACTGTCGCCACGACTAAGCATCGAGGATGCTAAAACCCCCATTACCTGGCTAAGTGTTTGCCAGTGTATAATTACTGCCACTCCCACCCCCATACAGACTTTTCCGTCCTGTTCTCTTAGAGGAAGTGGCTGTGCACCCACAGGGAAGGCGTGGGGAGAGGTGTTCCATCACCTTCTAAGGGCAGAGAGCCTCTACACAACTTGTTAGGAATTCTTCTTCAGTGGAAAATGGTCTCTGTACCCCATTTATTTATTCAATCGTCTACCTATATTACTATGGACTCATGGAGACTGACTTTATGTTTAGCTTATTATCCAATAGTACTTTATCGCTCAAATTGTTTCAGCTTTGGCCACGGGGAGCTCTTTCAGTTGGCTCCTGTGTCCCTTTGACATGCCCCCTACTATTGTGGGTTTTTAATTTTTTTTTTGCCTGTATTTCCTTACTTGGTGCATATGATTTAACCATGAGCTTTCATCCTAAACTTAAGCAGACTTGGGAGTTGAGGGTGGGAGAAGACAGGCATTCCGTTGAGTCTGAGGAGCTATTATTATTTTCTTCATAAAAAGCCTTCCCTTTCCAAATGATCATCCATTCTATATTTTCACCCCCCAAATTTCCCTTTCCCTCCAATCTACAGTAACAGGTTCCTCATTCTCCTTTTTGCTGGAATCTCTGTTAGAGGACTCCAGGGCAGGAGGAATAGAGAAATGGAGATAGGAAAGTTAAAACAAGGCCAAACAGTGCGGGCAATTTGCAGCCAGCTTGTAAATAACAAAAAACCCGTTATCTTCCCCAGCCAAGGACACTTGCGAACAAATGGTTAAAAGCCTCCCTAACAAGAGAATGCAGGGAAGGAGGGGAGGAGGGGAAAGAGGGGGGCGGGAAAGGGCAGTTTTACTCCCTAAGTAAAGAGGCCAGCAGTCTCAAGGTTTGGTGAGATAAAGTTGCCAGATGTGCCTCATGAATTCTGGGAAGGCCACAACAAAGTAAAAATGGGGCCTTGAGAATTAACCTGTACCAAAATAGTCAGCAGAGGAATCCTGACACCTATGGACAGGAGGGTATATAACGCCTCGGACCCCCACCCACTCGCTCTTCACATTAGCTGAGAGCCCGTCTGCGCTCCCTAAGCCAGATGTATAGGTTTGCTTGCCTTGCTTCTTTAACTACTACAGGTGCATGCCTTAATTGCTTTAATAAAATCGGCTTAATCGCAATGCAATCAAAGTCTCTCGTATAAATTATTTATATGAGAAGACAAGAATCGAGGTCGGGGACAGCCCTCTCCCACTGATGCAGGGGGCTGTCCCGGTCACACCTCTCCGGTGAGAGGTGCCTCTAACACTTCCTTCAAAAAGTACAGAGTCTGCCCTCACCGGTTTGGCTCAGTGTATAGAGCATCGGCCTGTGAACTGAGGGGTCCCAGGTTCGATTCTGGTCAAGGGCATGTACCTTGGTTGTGGGCACATCCCCAGTGGGGGGTGTGCAGGAGGCAGCTGATCGATGTTTCTGACTCTCTCTATCCCTCTCCCTTCCTCTCTGTAAAAAGTCAATAAAATATATTTTTAAAAAAAGTACAGAGTCTGGATCTCACAGATCACCTGACACCCTCGAATTCCAACCCTTCAGCGTAAGGCTTGGGTTAGCCAACACTTGATTTGTTTCTCCTTTTACACATTTTGCAAACTTGAGATGCTAAGCTCCATGACAACAGGGAGAAGGTTCCTTTGTTTTTCAGGGTTCGGCTATGTTAGTTTTCTATTGCTGCTCTAACGGTCGCCACAAATTTAGTGGCTTAAAACAGCACAGATGTATCTTGGGTCTCACCCCTCGGTGTCTGCAGGCTGCCTTCCTTCTCGGAGCTGCTGGGGGAGAATGGTTTCCTTGCTCATTTGGGTTGTTCACAGAATTCAATTCCTTGTGGTCATGGAACGAAGGGCCTGTTTCCTTGCTGGCTGAGGGCTGAAGGCTGTCCCCAGCTGCTCAGTTTCCCCGTTGGGTGAGGCTGCCCGCATTCCCTGGCCGGAGGCCTCCTTGCTTCATCCTCAAAAACACCAGCAATGTGGCTGCGTGCTTGTCATGCTTCCAATCTCTCCCGATCATCTTATATTTGACTTCTGCTAGGAAAGGTTCTCTGTTTTTAATTTATTTATTAATTGTTCTCTTTATCGCTCAGAGTATTGTAGA
>NW_005873521.1:6125-7696 GCF_000147115.1 Myotis lucifugus | reverse complement strand
TACTATCCTATATAATAAAAGAGAAACATGCAAATTAACCATCACTCCATCACTCCACTACACCCACCAGCCAATCAGAGTGACTATGCAAATTAACCCAACAAAGATGGTGGTTAATTTGCATACACAGGCGCAGAGAAAGACTGAAGACTTCTGAAGATGGCGGCGGTCACGGAGCTGGAATGAGCAGGGGGCTTGGGTTGCTCCCGGTGAAGGAGGAAGCTAAACTTCCCGCTGGCCTGGGCTCCACTCAAGGAGGGGCTGGGGGCCTGGGTCGCCAGGGAAGAAGCCAAGCCTTGCTGCTATGGCCGGACCAAAGGCCTGGGTCCCGGGTGCCAGAGGAAAACCGGCGCCGGCAGCCAGGGGAAGGAAGGCCTATTGTGTGAATCTTCGTGCAACGGGCCACTAGTCTATAGTAATAAAAGTGTAATATGCTAATTAGACTGGACAGCCAGACGACCTTCCGGACGAAGCCAGGGCTGTGAGGGCCGAGGCAGCCAGAATTTCATGCATCGGGCCTCTAGTTCAACTATAAAAAAGAAGGAGCTCTTACCCTTTGAGACAGCATGGAGGGACCTGGAGATTATTATGCAAAGAGAAATAAGAAAGTTGTTTCTAAGAGCTCATATGATTAAATTGAGCCCATGTGGATGACCCAGTGTAATCTCTCTATTCGTGTTTCCAGGGATTCGAGTATGGACATCTTTGGGGTGCCACTCTTCAACTTATCCCATCAGCACGGTGTCTAGTGGACCATACGCCTTCCAATGACAATTTTAATGCATGAAAGAGCAAAAGAATGCTGCAAGCTGATGGGCACGAACTGGAGATCCGAAAGTGAGCTGCTGCACTGATATTTTGTTATTTTGCCGTTGGAAGGTGTTCTGTACGTAGAGCTAAGCATTTGCTAGACAGGGAGCATGACAGTTTAGAGCAGTGGTTCTCAACCTTCTGGCCCTTTACATACAGTTCCTCATGTTGTGACCCAACCATAAAATTATTTTCATTGCTATTTCATAACTGTAATGTTGCTATTGTTATGAATCGTAATGTAAATATCTGATATGCAGGATGGTCTTAGGCGACCCCCGTGAAAGGGTCGTTTGACCGCCAAAGGGGTCGCGACCCACAGGTTGAGAACCGCTGGTTTAGAATAATGAGAGCAACTCAGGTGTCTTCAGTATTTCAGTTACAAGGCACACATTCGAATCACCAAGGAGCTTAAAAAAAAGTTCTCTTTTTATTTTATTTTTTAGAGAGAGAGGAAGGCAGAGGGAGAGAGATAGAAGCATTAATGAGAGAGACATTGATCGGCTGCCTCCTGCACGCCCCCCACCGGGGACCAAGCCTGCAACCCAGGCATGTGCCCGGAACCTTCGACCTCTCAGGATGATGCTCAATCCACGGAGCCCCAATGGCCGGGATCACCAAGCAGCTTTTAAAAAATAACTGTGCCAGGGCCCCCCCCTGACCATGCGGCTTGGGGAATCCGCTCTCCACTCCAACGCATGGGATGATGGATGCCACTGAGCTGGTGACAGGCTCCGGCATGAAGGCGACCCTCCCCAGCA
>NW_005873521.1:0-6025 GCF_000147115.1 Myotis lucifugus | reverse complement strand
GGTGGGGAGCACATCCGAAGGAAGTCAGGGTGCTTAAAGGGAGGCAAAGGGCAAGAGCTGCCGAGTGCTGCTTCAGCAACTTCTGTGCCTTTAACAAAACATTCTCCTTAATTAACTTAACAGAAACCTGTCGGTGATCGGCACTATTTACCTAGGCCTGCAATTCCGATAAGGCACGTACGTCACTCCTACACTCTGCAGCATGCTCTACGTGGCGGCCCCTACCTGTGCAGGGAGTGACACAGCCACCCGCTCCGTTCCATGAGCCAGAAGTGCAGGTGTTGGCTCGTGGCCTCCCTTCCCTCATGGCCACACCAGTCCTCCCAGTGCTGTTGATGAAAGTCTCCAAATATGCCTGCAACAGCCCACTTCTCTCTGCGGCCAATGCCACCACCATCTCTCCCGGAACAAATGCAATAACCTTCTGAGCTAGCAGCTGCTTTCCTTTCCATTCATCCTCCCCTACTTCTTTAGTAGTAGCGCCTCCTAAAGGAACTGGGCACACTGCCACCTAGAAAAAAGCAGACAGCTATGGCCTGTGTGGCTCAGTTGGCTGGGCATCGTCCTGTGCACCAAAGGTTGCCAGTTTGATTCCCAGTCAGGGCATATGCCTGGGTTGTGGCTCCATCTCCAGTAGGGGGCTTGCAGGGGGCAGCTGATCGATGTTTCTTTCTCATATCAATGTTTTTCTCTCTCCCTTTCCCTTCCTCTCTAAAAATCAATGAAACAAAACAAAACAGCCCTAGCCAGTTTGGCTCAGTGGATAGAGCGTCGGCCTGTGGACTGAAGGGTCCCCGGTTTGATTCCAGTCAAGGGCACATGCCTGGCTCCATCCCCAGTAGGGGGCATGGAGGAGGCAGCCAATCAATGATTCCCTCTCATCACTGATGTTTCTATCTCTCTTTCCTTCTCACTTCCTCTCTGAAATAAATAAAATATAAAATAACAATAAAAATAAAATTATTAAATTAAATTTCAATTTCTGTATATATTTTTGTTGTGTGGAGAAGGGTGGTCAAGGGAAGACTAACATGTAAAAGAAAGTGTAGCCCTGACCATTTTGGCTCAGTGGATAGAGCGTCGGCCTGCGGACTGAAGGGTCCAGGTTCAATTCCGGTCAAGGGCATGTACCTTGGTTGCGGGCACATCCCCAGTAGGGGGTGTGCAGGAGGCAGCTGATCGGTGTTTCTCTCTCATCGATGATTCTACCTGTCTATCCCTCTCCCTTCCTCTCTGTAAAAAATCAATAAAATATATTTAAAAAAAGAAAGTGTATTAGTATAAATTTCTGTGGGGCAAGTGGAATGTATACACATGCCCCAAAAGAAAATCAAACAATCTAAAATTTCTGACAGTTAAAGAAAATCTTGTTTATATATTTTTAAAAATGGGTGGTGATTGGTGGGTATCAAATCGCTACAGTATTTAGATTCCATTGGGTACATTTAGAAGAGATATGTAATAGTTCTGCTTTAAATATCAATATTTATAATATATTTTAAAATCCATCTTTACTATTTACATTTATGAAGAAATTCTAGATGTCAACTTAAAAATGTGTGAGTTTTCCAACATTCTTCTAGGAGGCATCTGAACAAAAAGTTTGAAGACAACTGCTAATGGGGCCAGCTTGTCAGGAGATCTGTACCCCCTCTGGCTTCTGCTAAGGATCTTTGGCTTGAACCACAGGGTTAAGACGTCTCCTTGGCTCCTTGGACTAAGAGAGTTTTTCTTTCTTTTTTTTTTTCTTTTTTTTAAACATATTTTTATTGATTTTAGAGAGGAAGGGAGGGGGAGAGACAGACATCAATGATGAGAATCATTGATGGGCTGCTCCTGCATGCCCCTTACCTGGGGATTGAGCCCACAACCTGGGCATGTGCCCTTGACTGGAATCAAACCCAGGACCCTTCAGTCTGCAGACTGATGCTCCATCCACTGAGCCAAACTCAGGGCAAGAGAGTTTTCAATGACTCGGCCAACTCCACCAAAGTAACAAGGAAAAACAGCCAGACTCCTCTATCACCAGCTCACTCGTTCCCTTCCCTGCACTGCCCAGCCAGAGGTATTTGTTTGTAGTTCATCAGGACCAAGAACCAAAACTCTGGCTGTCAACACGGAGTGCCTGGCTATAAGAAGAGGTCTCTTAATGGCTCCAAATGTTAAATTCTGACCAGAAGCTGCCACAGGGCTAAATACAAATATTGCCAACTCCACCATCAGAAAAACAAAGCAACACACCAGTGATCCATACTCATGGCTTGTTCTGGCACTACTTTTATAAGTGTAATACATATAAGGTGATTATTTGGGTAAACAGGGAGTAGATATAAGGTGAAGGAAACTCTTGGAGGGTATTACCTGGTTATCTTCACTGGAATAGTGCAAGTATGCACACACAGCACAATACGACACACAAATCCGTCTGAAGAATGAACAGAATGGGAACCAAGAATCAAAGTGCACTCGGCGCAGGGGCTCTGAGCACACAGTGGGAGTGCACTGCATACTTGGTGGCTTGAAAAACATATGCAACAAATAACAAAAGGAAAAACAGATGGCCAGTTATTCCAGTAGGGATACAAAAGAATAGAGGGTGTAAAATTTCCAGGCCAAGGTAGACTTCCTGCATCAACATCGACTTCTTCACCTACTTGGGCAGCAGTGGAAAGGGCTGTGGGGCTCCAATCCATCCTGGTTAGGCCTCTGTCTCAGCTCTATCACTGACAACCTCTGTTACTGTGGACAAGAAACCTAATTTCCTTATGCCGGCTGCTTCGGATATAGAGTAGGAAGTCTATCTCATAAGGCTGTTGTGAGGAATGAATGAAGTAGCACTTAAAGCAATCCTAATGGTTATTAGTAGCTATTCTTCTTTAAAATGAACATGTCTCAGACACTGTATTCTCATCAGTGTCAGTGTTGCCACTTCCTACTTCAGGGCTGAACATCTGGCTCAGGCGGGCACATTCCAAAAGTCTTTCTTGGGGAATTCTCAGATACCTCAGCCCGGGGCACAGCCAAGGGTAGGACCCCATGGTAGATGATGCTCAGAACATTCATCTAGGGATATGCTGGGTGACAAAACCTACCTAGCCAAGTGAGAAGAGCATCTGAGACAGGTGATCCAGATGCCCTGTAAGGAATCTTATTCAAAGATGAAAATTCATGTCCAGCACTGAGCTAGCGAAGTGAGGTTGTTGCAGGCATTTTTGTTGCCTCTCTGACACCAGTGATGAGCCAGTCGCTATTACTGAGCTTATGAAAACTTAGGTGAGTAGAAGACCTAAGATGTAAATGGTACATCATCACCACATTGCTCAGGACTCAACCCCTTGCAAGAAATGGGCTTCCAATTCAAGGCAGCTTAAGCTGAAAAGGGAGACTGGATCTTATGATCAGATGAAGAGACAGCAGTCCTTCTCCAGCTCCTGAGCTGGTATGAAGACTGTTTTTATCTGTCTCTCATTTCTGCCATCTTTGCATGTTGGTTTGTTGGGAGATAGTCCTAGTATTTCTTCATACCTTCTGAGCAGAGGTCATTAACAGTTTCCAAGACTACTCTGGGGCAGGGGGCAGATTTGCTGACATTCTAGAACTTGGCAATGGCATCTTAGATATGACACCAAAGCCATAAGCATAAATAAATAAATAAATAGATAAATGGAGTTCCATCAGAATTTAAAACGTTGGTGTGCCAAAGGGAAAGGACAGCCTGCAAAGTGGGAGAAAAATATTTGCAAATCACCTATCCACTGAGCAAACCAGTCAGGGCATACTTTTTTTTTTAAAGGAAGGAGCAGACTAAATGTTACAATCTGACACTGCTTTTTAGAATGCCTTGTGTAATGACAGTGCAGTACATCTGTGGTTCTTAATCCTGGTGATTGAAAACTCACCTGAAGAGCTTTAAAAAAACACCAAGGGCCTAGCCGGTACGGCTCAGTAGATAGAGCATCAGCTGGGGATGAAGGAACCTAGGTTCGATTCTGGTCAAGGGCACATGCCTGGGGTTGCGGGCTCGATCCCCAGTAGGGGGCGTGCAAGAGGCAGCCGATCAATGATCCTCTCTCATCATTGATGTTTCTATCTCTCCCTCTCCCTTCCTCTCTGAAATCAACAAAAATATATTAAAACAAACAAACAAAAAACACCAAACAAAAAAACACACCAAGGCCTGGGCACCACTCACAGAGAATCTAATTTAACTGGCCCAGGGAGAGAAATCCATTGTATCTCTCTCCCCAGGTGTCGTGTCAGGATGCACAAACCACAGCCCACATGCTCAATCGGCCTGTTGCCTGTTCCTGTAAATAGTGTTACCTCTAGAATCCAGTGTGCACATATGCAGCCTTCCCACACCGCGGTGACCACGCTGAGCGGGTGCACCAGAGAGCGATGGGCGCCAAGCCTGAAGCATTTACTAGAAAAAGCGTGGCATCAGACCAGGACTGGCTGCACACTGGCATGCTTGGGGAGTTTATAAACAGTCAAATAAATGTCCGGCACCACCGGGAAGCCTGGCGCCAACTCTCCGGTGACGAGGCTCGGGCACGACTTCTTTGTAAATTCCAGATTTTTGTGAGGAACCCCGAGTTCTGAACCAGAGGCCTGGATGTTCTGGGGTGACGCGGTTCCCAGCAGCCGTGGGCCGGCTCCCCCAGCATCGCCGGAGGAACTAGAACAGCTCATTCCCGGCCGCCACCCTTCAGAGAGTCCGAGTCAGTAAGTCTGGCAACTCCGTTCCGAGAAACAAGCACACACCTCGACTCCGCCCTGGGCCTGGGACCTTCACATCCAGGCGCTGCCATGCGACCTGGCACAGCCCTGGTATTTCAAAGGCACAATTCCCTGGACGCGGAGGGCGCAGTGGGTTGGTGGGTCAGGTGATTTTGATCTGACTTTGGCTATAAATGCCAACGAGAGAGGAGGCTTTGTCCAGGCCACAGGGGAGGGCACCTGAACCACTGGGCCCTGCACAGGGAGTGGTCAGAGGAGGACCGACTGTTCCCGGGGCCAGGCCGCCTAGCAATGAGCGCCCCCAGGAGGGTCCTGGCCGCCTGCGGTCAGAGGGAAGCCAGCGAGTGAGCCTCGCTCTGGAGCACGGCTCACAATATCCTGAGAACCAGGAGTGGGCACCTCCTGGTGGTGGAGAGTGGGCGCATCATGCACATACATGTAGGCATCTGTGCTGGAACACGTGTGACCTCCAGGGACTTGAGGAGGAGGAGGACGGAGAAGGGCTGGGCTCAAACAGGCTTTTCAGAGACCAACAGGATTTAGTTAGACGACACCAGTGGTTCTTAAACTTGGCTGCACATTTGAATCCCCAGGAGAAGTTTTTCTTTATTTATTTTTGTTAATCCTCACGGAGGATATTTGTTCCATTGATTTTTTGTAGAGAGAATGGAAGGGGTGGGGGAGAGAGGGAGGGAGAGAGAGAGAGAGAGAGAGAGAGAGAGAGAGGGAGACATCAATTGGTTGCCTCCCGCAGACGCCCCAACTGAGGCTGGGGATCAGCCTGCAATGGAGGTACATGCCCTTGACCGGAATAGAACCTGAGACCCTTCAGTTTGCAGGCCAACACTCTAACCACTGAGCAAACCAGCTAGGCCTTCTGGGGTAGGTTTTTAAAATCCAGAAGCCCAGGTCATGACCCAGCCCCCTTCAATCGGAATCTGTGGGGGTGGCAGCCAGGCACCACTGCTGCTAGGGCTCCTCAGGGCGTTCCGCTATGCAGCCGAGTCGAGGGCCCTGGTGCACACACGGGTCCAAGGGAGCCAGTTCCAGGGACGAGCAAGAGAAAGCTGCCTGGGACCTGGGGAGAGACGTGGGTGATGCCAGTGGCCCGCAGGGCACAGAAGTCTACACGGGGTGCTGAGGGGCAGGTGGAGCATCAGGCATAATTGGCCAGAAATAAATCAATGTGCAATAGCCCAGGCCGCACTGGGAAGTGAGCCACCGTGCTCACGGGAGAGTGCAGTGGGAATTGTGAGGTTTGGGTTTTTTTTTCTTTTTGTCCAGG
>NW_005873520.1:21644-25186 GCF_000147115.1 Myotis lucifugus | reverse complement strand
ATGGAACGTCCATCTGACCCAGGGATCCCACTTCCAGGAATATGTCCCAAGAAACCGGAAGCACCACTCAGGAAGAATGTGTGCACCCCTGTGCTCACAGCAGCACAGGTTACAATGGCTAAGATCTGGACACAGCCCACGTGCCCACCAGCAGGTGAGTGGGTAAAAAGCTGTGGTACATCTACACCATGGGATACTACGCAGCAGTGAAGAAGGACCTCCTACCCTCTGAGACAGCACGGAGGGGCCTGGAGAGGATTGTGCTGAGTGAAATAAGCCGGTCAGAGAAAGACAAGGATCACATGATCTCACTTATGTGTAGAATCTAATGAAGAAAATAAACTGATGAATAAAATAGAACCAGAGACATGGAAGCATGGAACAGGGTGCGGAACCTCAGAGGGAAGGCGGGGAGGGTGGGAGGTGATCAACCAAAGATCTTGTGTGCACATGTGCATCACCCACAGACACAGACAACAGGGCAGGGGCAGGGGCGGGAGCTGGCTGGAGGGAGAAAAGGGGACGTATGTGATACTTTCAACAATAAAGACTTTTAAAAATACATTAAAAATACAAAAAAAGAGAAAGAAATGCAGGATATTATTGGCCCGAGTAATTGGGAACCTCGCCTTCAGGTGCAGTTTGATGAGGGCTCCTCCTCAGCTCCTGTGGGGTTGGCCGGGCTCCGTCCTCCCACAGAGGCTTCCCGCCGCCTGGCTTCTCCCCGGAACAAAAGGGTGGCAGCGGGCCGGCCTCCGCCTCGTCCATCGGGGAAGCTCCGGGCCATCCCCTTTGTGAGGCAACGCAGCTCCCCCTCAGTCAGCTCCCTAACCTCCTGTTCTCCCCGTTTTCTGTGTGGGACTCAGGACAAGCGGCCCCCCCCTGCAGGCGCTGCCCCAGCTGGAGGGGTCGGTGACAGGGCCGCGTTGTACGGTTCGTGCTTAATCGCAGCACAGGAAGTGCCTGCGTCCTATCCCGGGCGCTTCACACGCAAGTTCTCCTTTAATTCTCACAACCAGCCGGCAGCGGCTTCCCTGCCCTGGTCCCTGGAGACGGGCGGGTGCTCAGCCCCCTGCTCAGGGCGCAGCCAGGCTGCTGGGCATTGGGGAACGCGCCGGCACCCGCTGGGCCCACTTCCTGCCGGTTTGTTCCTGTGAAAGTGAGCGAGGCTGAGTGAGCGGGCTCTGCTTCAGGGCGATGCCCTCCCCCCCCCCCCCCGCTGCTTCTGTGCAGACAGCTGGTGCCTCGGAGCCGAGCTGAGGTGTCGCCACTTCCTGTCCGTGGCCAGCACCCCACTTTCACTTGCCAGGCAGCGGGTCTCAGCTATAACAGATAAACACTCACCGGAGTGACCGTGAGGCAGGTTCCCGAGCCCCGGGAGGCGGGAGAGATCGGGGAGCCCTCAGGGTCTCTGTTCCCGCGGCCTGCGATTCACCCGGCGTCCTGGCGAGGTGGGAAGAGGGGGCAGGTGGCAGGAAGCACCAGGGAGCAGGTGGGCGAGTGCCGACACCACAGGCCACTGGCACCAAGTCGCCCACGTCCAGCGTGGACACAGAGAGCGCCGCAGGTCCGAGTGGGGCACTGCGCACGCAGCCGGGCCCAGGACAGCACCACCGTCACCTCCACCCCTGCCTCTGCGTGTTCCCGTGTGAGCCTCCTCCACCCCTGCCTCTGCGTGTTCCCGTGTGGACATCCTCCACCCCCTGCCTCTGCGTGTTCCCGTGTGAGCCTCCTACACCCCCTGCCTCTGCGTCTTCCCGTGTGAGCCTCCTACACCCCCTGCCTCTGCGTCTTCCCCTGTGGACACCCTGTATCACTCTGCCTTCCCCCTGACCTTGTCCAAACGAATGGAGCTGTTTTGTTTTGCTTTCCATTCACCGGAAGATTTTCTCAAGGCCTCACAGTGCCGTCCAGTCCTGCCTCTCCAGGCGGGAGGCGTGTTTGAGTCGCGAAGACCGTTCTGGCCATGTTTAAAGCCCCCGCAGAAGCGGCGCGGCCACCCTCCCGCGGTGAAGCCGCATGAAACACGCTTTGCTGCCGCGGATGGTCCAGGCCCCATCCTCACGCCCGTCCGAGCAGCCCAGCCTGGATCCCGCGCAGCGCGGCTGGGAAGCTCTGCGGGCGTCCGTCTGCGGGAGCCGCTCCATGGCGCAGGCACCTCACACGGAGAAGAAGGGCGGGGTGCTGCATGCGGGGACTTACCTGGGCCGCGTGGCGAGAGGCGACTGCCCGTCCTGCGTCCCCGCTCGTTCCGCTGTTGCTCCTCTTCACGGCCAAACCCACCCCCCCACCCCCCGCCCGCCACCTCTGGGACTCAGCAGCCCCTCCCCTGCTCCGAGTTCATGCCCACGTCCCACCAGACACCCCGAGCACACGGGCCCTGGTATTTGTTCCTGTTGGTCCTCCAGCGGCAGTGTATCGGGCCGGGGACTCAGTCTCTGCTGTTATGCCCAGGCCGGTGGGCACGTGGGGGCCAGGCCGTGTGGGCACCTGGGAGCCAGGTCGTGTGGGCACCTGGGAGCCAGGCCAGTGGGCACCTGGGGGCCAGGCCGGTGGGCACCTGGGCGCGGGGACAAGCGCTTCAGCAGACCTGGAATGACCAGCCAGGCCGCTATGTACCAAGCCCTGGGGTAGTGATGGAGAAGGCCCGTCCAGCTCCTGCCGGAGCGGCTTCGCCCACCAGCTGTGCTCACCCCTGAGGACGCGAATAGGTCAGAACAGGGACAGGGTGACCGAGAGGCCACAGTGTGACCGTCCACTGAGGGCGGTCTCAGCAGAGCCCAGGGCTGGCCTCCCTGGGAGGGGCCGAGGTCAGTGGACAGCTCCCCCTCTCCCGCCCGCCCCGCCCTCCCCCTGCGTGGGGTGGGAGGCTGCCCTTGTTTCAGGGGGAAAGTGGTCCCTGCTCGGTCACTGCGTGGCCGGGGGCTGTGCCTTTGTGTTGGGGAGTGGTCCCTGCTCGGTCACTGCGTGGCCGGGGGCTGTGCCTTTGTGTTGGTCCCGGGAGGGGAAGCTTATACAGAGAGGAGGGCAGGGCACCCCAAGTCCTGTCTTCCCGTGAGTCACCTGGCTCCCGAGGGGGCACGGGTCAGACCGGGCCTTCCCGAGGCGGGTGTCCCGGACCGGGGGCTGGTCCCCGTGTGGTCACCGCGGTCATGGCAGGCTCTGGAGGCCGGGAGAAACCATGTCCTCCCAAGGTCACTCCGCCACTTCTGAAGAGCGAGCAGGGAGCAGCAGGAGCAGCCGCGGGGGCCCAGGCAGGGAAGCACCGTCCACGCCAATCGGGAAGCGCCTGTTCCCGCGGGAGGAGAAGGCGAGCAGGCTCGGGGCCGCGGCGCAGCTGTGGGAAGGGAGGCATTCAGACGCGAGACAAAAGGCTCTTTTCAAGAAAATCATCAGCAAAAAGCTGATGGGAAGCAGATCGGAAGGCTGAGGGCTCATTTCCACAGATGACGCGAGAGTGCTTACAGGGAATGAGCTCCGCCCACAAGGAGCCCAGAAACGTGTCCCTCGTCTGTCAGGCTCCAAGGGGTCAGGCAGGGGCC
>NW_005873520.1:17749-21434 GCF_000147115.1 Myotis lucifugus | reverse complement strand
CAAAGAGCCGCATGTGGCTCGCGAGCCGCATTTTGCCGACCGCTGTTCTAGGGGGTCAGATTGGCGGCCACTGTCCTACAAATGTCCTGACCGCCCAGGCGGACGGAGCCAGCTCTGGTTCTGCCACGCTGGTCTGGGTTGTTCACTGCCGCCTGCACCCGGGCCTCCCACTCACCTGTCACCTGTCCCACGAGAGGAACTTCAACGCCCCCTAGAGACCGACCAGGGCAAACGCGGTGATGTCTCTGCTGTGGGCCAGTCCTTTAGTTTGTTCGTGTATTACCCACGGGGCATCTCTCCACATTTTAAACAATACGTATTTTTATTGATTTCAGAGAGGAAGGGAGAGACAGAAACATCAGTGATGAGAGAGGATCATCGATCGGCTGCCTCCTGCACGTCCCACACTGGGGATCGGGCATGTGCCCTGACCGGGAATCGAACTGTGACCCGGGCATGTGCCCTGACCGGGACTGGAACCCTGACCTCCTGGCTCATAGGTCGACGCTCAACCACTGAGCCCCGCCGGCCGGGCTCCACATCTTTCTTGAAGCCATGGTTGCTCCCGTGAACTCCAGTGGGAACACCTGGCCCACAGGACGCTGACGCCTTTGGACGAGGCCCAGCAGATGGGACACAGCCAGGCTGTCCCCTGAGTGCTCTTGTGTTCGAGGTGTCAGTCGACGTGCTTGTGATGAGCCTCGGGAAGCTGAGGGACATCTTGGAACAAATGTGTCTGCTTGAGGCTGAGTCCAATAAACGGGCAGCTGCCGCCCAGGAGCCGCGTCGGGAAAGGGCGCCGTGCCGGCCCGGCCTCCCTGCAGGTCCGTGTGCCGGGGAGTTTTCCGCACGACTGGGCTGAGCTCTGGGGGGCACCCCACTGGCAAGCCAGGTGGGCGTTTTGAAAAGGAAGCTGGAGAGATTTCACCATTCTCACTCCTTCTGAAGTGCGTGTGCGTGTGTGCGTGTGCATGTGTGTGTGTGTGCGCGCGCGCATGTGTACGTGTGTGTGCGTGTGTGTGTGCTCTGTCTCCAGTCTGAGGTTCAGGCATCTAGAACCGATGGGTATTTGCTCGGCTGTTTCTCCCCCACAGGGAGACCTGCCAGCACGCGGGAGGGCCAGGCTGGCGGAGGAGGCCCGGGCACCGGGCTGGGTCAGGCTGCCCGCTCAGCAGCGAGATGAAGAGCAGTGGCTGGGCGGCCAGCACGCCCCTCCCTCACCAGGCCCCTCGCTGTGATCTCCTCCCCCTGACAGAGCCGTTCACGCTGCTCCCAGCCTCTCCGCTGAATAACGTCCTTGGGAAGCAGCTGCCGGTGCGGCCCGGCCGGTCACGACTCCGTCGTGTGGAAGGGGGGCTCCGGCGGACCCCGGGCACGGGCGGGTGCCGTGCAGTTACCATGTCTCTCTGGGCCAGGCTGCCGAGTGTCCCTGGGCAGGGCGGTTTCTGGGCACCTCTGTGTGCCTGCCTGAAGCGTCACAGTCGCCAGCTCACACGGTGTGGCCGGGGTCTCCACGCAGTCTCTCGCCTGGGCCTCGGCTCCTGGCCACGTGGAGCTCGGCCACCAAGGACCCCTGATTCCTGTCCCCTCCCCCTCCCCTTCCTCAGCTGCTGTGGCACCAGGAACTGGGTGCTGAACCAAGAAGTGCAGGGTGTCCCTCTGGAGGCGGAGGCCGAGGGCACGGGGTGGGCCGGGTCCCTTAGAAGGACGCCCGTTGTATTGAGTGGGGACCACCCTTCTCCAGGGGGACCTCATCTTAAGAAATTACAACTACCGTCCAGCGGGCGTGGCTCAGGGGTTGAGCGTCGACCTCTGAACCAGGAGGTCACGGTGCGATTCCCGGTCAGGGCACAGGCCCGGGTTGTGGGCTCCATCCCCAGTGGGGGGCATGCAGGAGGCAGCCGGTCCATGGTTCTCTCTCATCACTGATGCTTCTACCCAATCGGCATGACCGTGATATGCTGGGGGGAGGTGGCCTGGAGGCGAGGCCCGGTCTCCGTCTTGCCTCTCGGGGTGCTGGGTGCTGGGTGCTCTCCCCCTGGTGACCTTCGTGCTGGCCACGGCCCCTCTCTGCTCACGTCCGACGCCCACCCACAGTGATGCTCTTTGATCAACACAAACCTCTCCTGTAGAGTCTGACTCTAAGTTTTGTTTGTTTTTGCTCTGAATACAAAGTATCTGGAATTTTGGCTATTTTTTTTTAAATTTAGTGGTGTGTTTTGATTTTTTTGTTTTGTTTTTTAGGGTTTTTTTGCTAATAAACTAGATTTCTCAGTGATTTGTAAAGATGAAGAAGACAAAGGGGCCCTGACCGGTTTGGCTCAGTGGATGGAGGGTCGGCCTGGGGACTGAAGGGTCCCGGGTTCGATTCCAGTCAAGGGCATGTACCTTGGTTGCAGGCACATCCCCAGTAGGGAGTGTGCAGAAGGCAGCTGATCGATGTTTCTCTCTCATCGATGTTTCTAACTCTCTATCCCTCTCCCTTCCTCTCTGTAAAAAATCAATAAAATATGTTTTTTTAAAAAGACAAAGGGATTGATAATGTTGGGAAGCAGGAAACCATTTCCGAGATGTTTTCCTCAAAGCGAGGGCATTTGCTCCGTAAGTGGACGGTCTGGAGGAGCACGCGGCTGCATTAGCCGTGAGCACCGCTCCCCCAGGGGGGACGAAGGGGTCAGAGCAGCTCTCTGGGGAGACCGAGCGTCCCCTCTTCTTTTCCTCAGAGACAGAGAGGGGGCGAAGGGAGACAAAAGAGACAGAGAAGGAAAGGAGAAATGGGAGTTTCCCCAGAAAACTGTGCTCCGAGTGCCCCTGTCAGACCCCAGCGGGCGTCCCGCGTGAGTGGGCACCGGGACGTCCTGCCCGCCGGCCGCGTGGGCGTGTGTCTGGCAGGTCCCGCCCCGGCGCCTGGCTGTTCCCATCTGTGAAATGGGTGTGAGTCCCGTTAGATGGGAAAGTGATGAGGAAGCCGGCGGCCCACACGGAGCTCTTCCGGAACCTGGCAGGCGGCCGAGTTCTATTGTTTAAGTGAAGATCCTTCCCCCCAACCCCTGGTCCTGCCTTCGCAGATCGTAAGCGGGGAGATTAAACCGCACGGCCTGTCCCAAGAACGACCCTGCGGCCACGGCACCAGGACCGAGGCCAGAGCTCTGCCCAGGCAGCCGTGGCTCCTGGGGGCCAGACCCCCCCCCCCCCGGCTCCCCCCTCAGTGCGATCGGGGACACGGGGAGCCTCTTCAATACTAGCACCGGGAGCCAGCCCCAGGGCCCCGGGCCGCTGGCCTTGCTGCCTGGCCCCCTCCTGCCCGGGGCTAAAGGTGGTCGTGCGGGCTTAGAGGAGCCCTTGGCAAAGGAGGGAGGGTGTGTGTGTGTGTGAATGTCTATGCACACGTGTGTGTATGAGTGTGTGAATGTGTGTGTGAGTGGGTGTGCATGTGTGTGTCTGAATGGGTGAGTGTGTTTTGTGCATGTGTTGTGTGAAAGCATGTGTGTGTGAGAATGTGTGTGTAGAGTGTGTGTGACGTGTGTGAGTGTGTGTATGTGTGTGTGAGAGCGTGTGTGTGAGAGCGTGTGTGAGCGTGTGTGAGTGTGTGCGTGAGTGTGTGTGTGAGTATGTGTGAGAGTGTGTGTGTGTGTAAGTGTGTGTGTGAGTGTGTGTGTGAGAGAATGTGTGTGTAAGAGTGTGT
>NW_005873520.1:0-15873 GCF_000147115.1 Myotis lucifugus | reverse complement strand
GCAACGTAATTGCAGACTGAATGAGAGATTCCGTTTTAGAGAAGAAGCTACTAGTTCATATTTACTACCGTTTTGGGGGCCAGGCCCCCCGAATAGCTGGGCACACACAGAGGTTTCAGCAGAGACGGGGCGCGCGGCCCGGTGCTGAGCCTGCTGCCGGGTGGACGGCGCCGACAGGGGGAGGGAGGGGCTCCCGGTCGGGAGGGAGGGGCGGCTCCCACTGTGGGGACCGTCTTCGGGTGGGCGACCTCGATGGCGCACAGCCTCCGGCCCAGACGGCGGGGCCTCCGACGGAGCCTGACACCCACGGGGGCCGCTCGGTCCGCTGCCGAATGGGATGAAAATCGCTGAGTTAGGAGTCGGAGACTCCCTGTGTCGGGGTGCAGGCCCCGCGTCAGCCCCGGAGCCGCCGGCCCGGGAGGGAGGCCTGTGCAGGGAGGCTCGGCCTCGGGACAGAGGCAGGAGAGAGGGGAGGCTCTGGAAATCTCCCCGGGCCTCGGGCTGCCGCTCCTGCCGCTGACGGAAGCTCGAGAGCAGCCAGTGGTTTTAATATTTTTATTTTATTTACTTATTTATTGTTAATCCTCACCCAGGGATACATTTTCCATTGATTTTTTTTAGAAAGAGTGAAAGGGAGGGGGACAGAGTGAAACATCAACGTGAGAGACACATACAGTGGGGCCTTAACTTACGAGTTTAATTTGTTCTGAGACCGAGCTCGTTAAGGAGCTCGTTAATTCAAATTACTCTGTCAACTCAATGCAAAAAATCGGCCGAGAGACAGCTGGTATCTCAAAAAACTCATTAGTCGGGACACTCGTAAGTCAAGGCCCCACTGTAATTGGTTGCCTCCCACACGGGCCCCAACCAGGCCAGCGATCGAGCCTGCAATCAGGTAGGTGCCCTTGACCGGAACAGAACCCGGGGCCCTTCGGTCCATAGGCCGACGCCCTATCCACGGAGCCACACCGGCCAGGGCCATGTTTTTAAAAATGGACTGAATATGGGCCTGCAGTGAACACACTCCCTTTAAGCATCTTCACGCCCGGAAAAGGACGTGCACATTGAAAGCGTCCAGAGCCACGCTGACGGCAGGCGGCGCTGCCTGGCCACCCGCTGGAGGGCGGGAGTTGAGTGTTAGAGGCTGATGTGCAGCAACAGCTTGTGAGCTCGGGGTACAGTGGGAATGCCCAGGGCTCCCTGGGCGAGGGTCTCAGCACCGAGCCCCCGGGCAGATGCTGGGTCTGCGTGACGTCATTGCATCCCGCCAGGCTCCAGGCCGTCGGTGCTGCAGCCCTGATTGCGTGATGGAGGAACTGAGGCTCAGGCCAGCGATCCGCCCGCGGTCACTGAGCAGCGAGCAGAGACCTCCTGCAGAACTCCTCTCCCACATTCAGCTCCACCTCGGAGCGGAGCGGGGTGGGGGGCCCGCCCGGCAAAGGGAGCCTGACACCCCCTGCCCTGTCCCCCTGTGACTCCAGCCGCCCCCGCCCCTCCCCCGGCTTCTCCCGTGGTGTGTGGTGGATGCGGCACACGATTGGCCAACCCGGTCACGTGCCCTCGTGGCTTTAAACAATCGCTGCCTCACCTGCGGCCCGTCCTGGCAGGAAGCATGGCGCAGGTGCAGTGAACTCGGGGCGAAGGGACGCGGGCCCCACGTTCTCCCATGCTGACGGGCGTCTAGTGAGCCCTCGGTATCGGCACCCGCTCGACGCTGCTCGCAATGACACCGCCCTGCTGACGGCCTTCCTGTGTCTCTCCCCAGACCCCCGAGGAGGACATGGCCCCTGGACTCCGCGCCCACCACGGATGCAGACGCCGCTGAGGAAGAAGTAACTGCACGCATTTTGTTACAGGCCTGCTTGGGGGGGAGGGGTGTTGACGGTGACAGTCCTGAGTGGTTACCCTGGGGTGGTTACCTGGGTGTGCTCGGCCTTTTTATTTAGTTTTATTTTTTAAAAATATGTTTTGGTTGATTTCAGAGAGGAAGGGAGAGCGAGAGAGAGCGAAACATCAATGATGAGAGAGAATCATGGATCGCCTGCCTCCTGCACGGCCTCTACTAGGGATTGAGCCCATAACCCGGGCCTGTGCCCTTGACTGGAATCGAACCCGGGACCCTTCAGTCCGCAGGCCGACGCTCTATCCTCTGAGCCACACCGGCCAGGGCTGCGCGGGCTTTTTAAAGAGGAGTGGCCTGTTGTCAATAGGACAGGTGTGAGGGCTCAGGGCACAGGTGTGAGGGCTCAGGGCACAGGTGAGGTACATTTCTCGCTGCTGGGAGTCTGAACGGGAGCCCCTCGCCTGCCTGGGGATGTAGGGGCAGCGGAGAGGCGTGAGTGCCCGGCGTTGTCCGCGGGAGCGTGGCCGTGAAGATGCCGAGTCCACAGCTGAGTGGAGGCTGCAGGAAAGGGATCGTCTTTCTGTCGCTTGTAAAGAATTTCTTCAAGCAGCGGGCACCACGGCGGGGACGGCAGGTCAGGAGACACAGTGACCCCGTGGCTCAGCCGTGACCACGGGGGACCAGAGGCTGCGAGCTGTGCGAGCCCGTTGGCTTTTAGACCAGCTGCGGGGCAGCGTCGGTGGAGGGCAGGGAGGAGCGGCCGGGTCTGCAGACCGTCCCCCCTTCGCTGAGTCTAAACGCACACACAGCAGTTCCCGTTTTGAGCTCCGTGCCACCGGATCTGCTGTCATGAGACACCCGTGTCGGCTAAATAAAGCCAAGCACAGGCTCCCGTCCTCGCCGGCTGCCCTTCAGCGCTGGTTGCTGAGCTGGCCTGTCCCGGGCTGCAGCCGCTGCCTGTTCCCGCAGCAGGGCCGCCCACAGGGCCCCGGGCCTGGCCACGCCCTGCATCCCGGGTGGGGGCTCCACGGGGTGGGAGGGCAAGCACCCAGCCAGTGGCTTTAGATTCACTCCACACCTGCCCGAGCAGGTGAATGAGGGGGGCCCTGCGGGTGGACAAGGCCCGAGGCCCGGGGGTCAGAGGAGCCCAGCACGGCCGCCCCCTTAGTGGCACTCGCTGGGCATTCGCGGGGACTGTGGTTTTCTGGGCGTGGATCACGGGCTAATTTAGCAGGCGGCCCAGGAGGCAGCAGGATGGCACGGGCGTGTGGACTGTTCATTTGGGGGCTGCCAATCGGCAGGTGGGGGGTTGTGTGGGCAGCTGTGCTCCAAGGTGCTCACACCACACTCGAGGGTTCATTAGCCTGTGTGTGTGCACCTGGTTGCCCTGCTCTCTGCTGGGCTCAAGGCCAGTTCTCACCTTGCCGATGACCTTGCCCATGACCTTGCCCATGACCTGGCTCTTGCTGACAATGTGCCCGGGTTCCTGCAGCCTGAGCAGAGCGAACGCCGGTTACCAGTGACCGTGGGGCTCCCTCCTGCAGGCGCGCTCGGCTGTCGGAGGAGGGACGGGAAGCGTGTTGGAGCGAAGTCACAGTAGCTTAGGGGCCCGTGTTTCCGGTTTGGTGGTTGCTTCTGTCTTTTCCCGAATGTCCCGCGGTTGGAGCCTCACAGCGTGGAGACGCCTCAGACCGGCTTCGCCCCCTTCGTGGTCTGCGTCGTCTCTCCAGAGCGCTCCATGGCGGGCAGCTCCTCTTTAAAGCCATGAGTCAGGCTCATTGTCCGATGCGTGTCACGCTCGTTATAGTGTCTCCGTGTCTGTGTCATCCCGGCCGCGGGGCTGAGAGAAGCACAGTCCCCCCTCCCCCCCTTCATGTTCCTCCTCAACACGCAGCCCAACGGCCTGGCTGCCTTCCCACTCAGGGCCCGGCCGCGTCCCCACAGGGAGACCAGGCACCTGAGCCCCACGCCCTGGCCCCTCACCACGGGTGGGGGTGACAGCCTCTCGGTTTGCAGGAATGAAACGAGGTGGAGGCAATGTTTCTGGGCACCTGGTTGGGGGAGATGGTGAGACTCGGGGGAGATGGTCCGCTCACAAGCAGACCCAGTTCACAGACGCATCGCCAACCCCGAGAGCAGGGGTGCCAGTGTGGGTTTGCGAGCAATGCCTGTACCTCTCGACCGCATCTGCAGAGTGGGGTCCCCTGTCCCCCCACTCGGTTCCCATGCTCGGGAGGGCGGGTTGCGGGGCAGCCACCACATGCCGGGGTGAGTCCGTGTGGAGCACTTCACAATCACACTTCAAATGTGCCCGTCCGCACTCCTTCACCCCACTCGGTGCACGACTCAGCCCAGCCGGCCATGGGGACAAGCGTGCTCCCTCCCCCTCCCTACTCCCCCCCCCCCCAGTGTCAGCGCTCACACCCCGGTCTCCGGGAGCCTGCAGCCCCTCCGTCCGAAGGGTCACGTTAGAGGCACTGAGTCTTGCGTAAGATTTTAGGCCAAGAGAAGGGATTTAAAATGGTGTTCCTCAACTAGCAATTAACAGCGCACTTTTAACTCCGTAATTGGTTCCTTGTAATTAAAATAATTCGAGGCTGTCATTAGTGGGCTAATTATTTTTCGTTAAGGAGGTGATTTAGTTTCTTATGACACATGTAGTTTGACATATTTCTCAGGCACAACTACCTTCCGGGAGACGAGGTTTTCTGGAAGGTCCCTGAAGTTCAAGGCAGCAGCCAGCCCTCCTTGGAGTCCCCGAGACAAACCTTCCAGGTTTCAGAAGGGCTTCTCTCCACAGCAGAGACACACGCCCCTCGGGGGGCGGGCCAGGCGGCCAGGGTGAGGCGTGGGCTGGCGGGAATGTGTGTCTGACCTGCTCTCTCTTGTCGAACAGCCCAAGGCAAAGCTCTTTGTTTGCTCAAGGCTTCTCTTTAAATGCCGCCGACACAGCGAGGAATCCAAACATAATGTAAACCGAGGCTAAACGGAGAACCTGGGCCTCAGAGCAGAGGCATTTAGGGAATCGGGGGACTCTTCGAGGAGAAACGGGCCTCAGAGGGGGGCTCCGCAGGACGGAGAGGAGATAGCGGGCGTGAGGCTGGTGTGGGAGGGTGGCGTGGCCAGAGGTGGAAGAAACGTGGGTGGGAAACATCTGAACGGTATAGGAAGAGTCTAGAAGGGAGGAGGCTGGGATTCAGGGGAACTAGACGAGGAGTCGTGTTCAGTGTCTGCATCAGCCTTGTGAGAAGAGGGACAGAGCTACACGCCGAGAACCCCTAGAAACAGGAACCGGATGACACAACCGATAGAAACAGGATGACACAACCGATAGAAACAGGAACCGGAGGACACAACCCATAGAACCGGTGACGGTCGTCGTGCTCATTGAGCGCCTGCCCGTCCTCAGAGGAGGCTCGGCCACGGCCTCGTTTTAACCCCCGAGAGCTCTCACCGGCGTGGTGCTCCTGGAAGTGAGTCCCACGGCCGCTTCCCGGGAGGAGCTGCGCTTTGGTTTGAATCCACTCCTTTTATGTGTAGATGAAAATGAAGAGAACTAGGCCCACGCCAGGCCCTGTCCGCGGTGCTGAACCCTCGCCGGACTGACCACCTCCGGGGTCACTCCCCACGTTCTCAGCCGGCGTCCTTTTCACTCCCCCTTCCTGTCCGCTCCTCTCCAGTTCTGTTGCCGTGGACACTCCGCAGGCCCACTCGGCCTTCCCGAAGGGCCCCTCCCCTTCGCCGACTGGCCCGTGTCCTGGGGAGAGACGGGAGGGCGCCTCCAGCCAGGCCTGCTCTCAGCGAGGTGTCTGTCTCCTCTGTGCTCCGACGTCTTCCCAAGCTGGTTGGTACCTGCCGGTCCCAGGTCCCGGCTGGATGCCACACCCGTGGGGGCTGTGGGCGTGTGGGTTTAGGTTTCAGTCGTGTCTGCGTCGTGAGCGTGTCGCTGTGTGTCAGCATCTAGACAGCCAAGCCGCCTCGGAGCAGTGACGCTGCCCCACCGTTCCGCATTTTGACAGAATGCATGTCCCTCTCTTCCCACCTCACAGCCAGCAAAGTCGTGGGTGGGCAGCCTTCCCAGGCGGTGAGCTGGCTCAGCCCTTCAACCTGGGAACCCCACAATCCCCCCCGCCCCCGCCTCCCTGGTCCCACGTCAGTCAGGGGGAAGCGAAGGAGATGAAACATTTTCTAGACTGTAGACCGGTGGCTGCAGAACAATTTTTTAAAAATATTTTTTTATTGATTTCAGAGCGGAAGGGAGAGGGAGAGAGAGACAGAAACATCAATGATGAGAGAGAATCACTGGTCGGCTGCCTCCTGCACAACCCCCACTGGGGGTCAAGCCCCAAACCCGGGCGTGTGCCCTTGGCCAGAGTCAAACCCGGGACCCTTCAGTCTGCAGGCCGGTGCTCTATCCACTGAGCCACAGCAGCCAGGGCTGCAGAACAATGTCTAATTCCTGCTTCATCCTCATCACAGTGGTGCTCGGTCACTGTTTCCTGAATAGACCGTGTGCCAGAAGCAGCTCCCTCGAGCTCGCTGCTCGCCCTGCCGCCCACAGCACGCCGCCCGCGATGCCGGCGGCCACATCCCGGCTAATGGATTTGAGGGGAAGCATTAGCTCAGATTCAGATGCCGAGATCTCTCCCTTCAGCGTCTGTGAATACTAATGAGCAAGTGGGAAGCGAGATGCTTGTCTCTGCCTTGAAGTGGAAGCGCCTGCCTGATCTCAGATTCGCTCTTAAGAACATCCCCCTTTGTTCTTTGCTGGTTAAGACAGCCAGCGTTTTAAAATGGTGCTTGATTATAATTGGCTTCTCAATCTTCTTAAAAACATACAATGCCTTTCTGCGTGGTGTCCCAGTAAGGTGATCCTGGCGCAATGAGAAGCTTTAGGCATAAAACTATTCATGTCTTTGAAAAACTTTATGTTTATTATTGCAAAATGTGTGTACACGCCCAGCTGGCGTGGCTCAGTGGTAGAATGTTGACCTTTGAGCCAGGAGGTCAGGGTTCGATTCCTAGTCAGGGCACAGGCCTGGGTTGTGGGCTCCATCCCCAGTCGGGGGCGTGCAGGAGGCAGCTGATCAGCGATCCTCTCTCCTCATTGATGTTTCCATCTCCCTCTCCCTTCCTCTCTGAGATCAATAAAAGCATATTTTTAAAGCACACACACAGAGAAAACGACAAAGTGTGTGTGCGCCAGCGACATGAATTAGTCAGCAACTCTGGGTCGCCAGCTGCTGCTCTGAGTGCCAGACGCATGAGGGTGCCGGCCATCGTGCACGTCGGGGTTCAGGACCTGATACCCCACGAGGAGCCGGCGGGAGGTGAGCGGAAGCCGAGGCTAGTTGTTCCGGGTGACGTGTGGCTGTCAGTGCCATCTCAGTGCCCCGACCTGCCGTGTGCCGACGGGAGTGCCCCCCCAAAGATGTCTAATAGCCCCACCCAGGCCCCGAGGGTGGGCCTGTTTGTAAGAACGGTTTCCAGTGGGGACCTGGCTGAGGCACCGGGGCGACCTGGGAGCAGCGGGAGAAGGAGCGTGCTGGGACCGTGTGCTTTCCCTGCCGAGTCCCTGCTCCTCTCGCAGCTTTGGTTCCCGTGAGGACTTGATTCAGGAGAACAGGGTTCCCAGGACGGCATTTCGACCGCGACCCTGTCGCTCAGCCCTGGGAGGGGCCGGAGGCGCCGTCCGCAGCTGACGGGACTCGGATGGAGGATGTATTCAGCGGCCCCTGATCTGTGGTTTCGTCCTCATGGTTTCGTTACCTGAGCTACAGACATTTCAAATTCCGTGCCGTTCTGAGCAGCCTGCGGAAGTCTCACCCTGCCCTGCCTGGGACGAGCCCCCTCGCTTGGTCCGGCGTCTCCACCCTGTAGACCCTCCACAGCCGCTGCTTGGTCACTTAGGGGTGTCTCGGAGGTTGGATCTCCCGTCACAGCACCTGTGCTCATGCGTGGGCTCAGGTCACCCTTATTTTATTTAACTAGAGGCCTGGTGCACGAAATTCATGCACTCGGGGGGTGGTGGTGGTTCCTCCGCCCAGCCTGCACCCTCTCGCCATCCGGGTGCCCTTTGGGGAGGGGAGCAGGCCTAAGCCGGCAGGCGGACATCCTTAGCACCTGCTGCGGAGGCGGGAGAGGCTCCCACCACTGCTGCTGCACTCGCCAGTGGGAGCGCACTGACCACCAGGGGGCAGCTCCTGCGTTGAGCGTCCGCCCCCTTGTGGTCAGTGTGCATCATAGCGACCGGTCATTCCGCCGTTCAATTTGCATATTAGCCTTTTATTAGATAGGATGACAGCCCCGAAGTGAGGAGAGGGGTGCTGGCGATTCGGACATGCCCAAGGGCAGCATCCAGTTAGGCGTGTGTTAAGGAAAAAGCACAGTATGCAGGGTTCAGTCCCAGCCACGGGTTCAGGCCTCCGTGGAGTTCTCGGAATGTCTCCGAGTGGATAAGGGGGGTCTGCTGTCCCGGCCACTTTCCAGGGGGCCGTGGGGAAGGTGTGTCTCTTTTCAATAAAACTGTCTCAGGAGGAGCCAGGAGGCCCGGTGAGCCTGCTGCCGGGGCTGCGGGGCTGTGTGTGCACTTCCTCCTGTGACAGCCTGAGGAGCTCCTCTCCTTTCGTTCACATCTGAGCATCTCGGGAGGCTGTGCATGGAGTGCACAGGTGCTTCTATGGGTCGCTCGTGTCCAAGGGAAATGACTTCCATCGCCCACAGGGGGCGCCAGAGAACAGGAATGCACAGAACGCCTCATGTCTTTGTAGAATTTTCAAAACTAATGGATAACGGCAACAAGAGGGATAAAAGGCAAACACAAGATTTTACAAATAGATAAACATAAAATACTCCGGGCAACGCCCTGGCTTTCCGTGGAATTGTTTATTTTTATGGGGTCATTTTTTAAGACATATATTTTTATTGATTTCAGAGAGGAAGGGAGAGGAAGGGAGAGATAGGAACATCAGTGATGAGAGAGAATCATGGATCGGCTGCCTCCTGCACGCCCCCACTGGGGATCGAGCCCACAACCCGGGCCTGTGCCCTGACCGGGAATTGAACCCTGACCTCCTGGTTCATAGGTCGAGCTCAGCCCCTGAGCCCCGCGGCCGGGCAGGGAGGTCGTTATTCATCTCACAGTGAGAAACCTTCGCGTTAACTCCAGCGTACTTGGCGATTTTACTCTGTGTGCCTGGTGCTTCCTTCACCCTAGCGTCTCACATTACACGGCTTCACGTTTGAAAACCGACGAAAATCAGCAAATGCCCTCAAACCAACACCGATCACCCGAGATTCAGAAACCGGAGATTCAGAGCGAGTGTCTGAGGGTGTGGGGTGGGCGGGGTGTCCCCAGGGACAGGCTCGGGGTGGCGCCGCCGTCGGCATGTTTCTCAGCAATTCCAGACACTTTCCTCATCCCCAGGGAGTTCTCATTTTTTTAAAAAAAAAAATAAAAGGCTTAGAAGTGCAGCTTACAGAAAATTTAGGGTCAGTTTTCTAGGTTTTATGAGACAACATCACGTGTGTCCCGGCGTTCCCCTCCCCGGAGACGGAATCACTCAGAGGAGGTGCAGTCTCCACGGCGCCTGCGGACCTCGTTACAGACCCAGGAAGGTCCCGCCGGGTCCCTGGTTACAGACCTGGGAAGGTCCCACTCATGTCCCTCGTTACAGACCCAGGAAGGTCCCACCCGTGTCCCTGGTTACAGACCCAGGAAGGTCTCGCCCGTGTCCCTGGTTACAGACCCAGGAAGGTCCCACCCGTGTCCCTGGTTACAGACCCAGGAAGGTCTCGCCCGTGTCCCTGGTTACAGACCCAGGAAGGTCTCGCCCGGGTCCCTGGTTACAGACCCAGGAAGGTCCCACTCATGTCCCTCGTTACAGACCCGGGAAGGTCCCGCCCGTGTCCCTCGTTACAGACCCAGGAAGGTCCCGCCGGGTCCCTCTGCCGAGCACTTGGCATTGGGGTCCCGGCTGGGCCCTGACTTAGAGAAACCCTGCCAGGTGCTGTAGAGGCCAGATCCTCGGTTAACTGCCCAGCCTCAGGTGAAGGTCCTGGAGGTGTGTCCTCTGCTGCCCCCTCCTGGTGGACCTCCTGCGGTTTGGGAGGGAGCGGCGGCCAGGGCTCTGGGCCTGTGGACACAGACTCCCAAACAGCCATCGGGGCGGGCTGTGAGCCTCCCCATGTGGGTAGGTGGGTAGGTGGGTGGGGTGCCTGCCAAAGCCCCACCATCCAAAGACGGGTAAAGAATCAACACTGTAGCCCTAGCCGGTTTGGCTCAGTGGATAGAGCGTCGGCCTGGGGACTGAAGGGTCCCGGGTTCGATTCCGGTCAAGGGCATGTACCTTGGTTGCGGGCACATCCCCAGTAGGGGGTGTGCAGGAGGCAGCTGATCGATGTTTCTTCTCATCGATGTTTCTAACTCTCTATCCCTCTCCCTTCCTCTCTGTAAAAAATCAATAAAATATATTTTAAAAAAAAAGAGAGAGAATCAACACCGCAGAGAAAAGTCTGGAGAAACCCAGCGTCCTAAATAAACGATTCTGTACTGTCTCAATGGCTTCACATGGCAGAGAGGGAGGCTGATCTGCGCCCAGTTATGCAGGGGAGGCAGATGGGCAGCGAGTCCGCTGGGGTCCAGCTGGTCATCATTCCTGTGCAACGGCGCCACCTGCTGGTCCTCCTGTGCCATCTCAGCCTCACCAGCCGCAGGTGGTAACTGGATGGGAAATAAGGAGCCAGGTCTATGCAGACACCTTGAGGGCCAGGTGCTGACGGCTCACAGGCCAGAATCCAGAGGCCGCTGTCCTCACAGAGGGTGAGAGGCCTGGGTCCAGCTGGCCACTACACCCTGGGCCTCTCCCGGCTGCTGCCCCCCCCCCCCCACGGGTGCTGCCCCGCCCCAGGTTGCCAACCAGGAGCCCAGGCTGGGGCTGCCGTCCAGGGCAGACTCGGGCTCGAACCCTGTGCCTGCCGTGACTGTTGTAATTAGCCCACGCCGAGTGTGGGCAGATCGAGCCTTTGAGCTCCTGCAGCGGGGCCAGCGTCTTGCACAGGGTGGCGAGCGAGAAGCCCCGCCAGACGGGCCGGCCCCGTCACAGCCAGGCCGGTGGGGGAGCCTGGGGCCCGGGGGTTGGACGGGCGGCGTTGGGGGCTGGGCCCTGAGGTTAGCGATGGGGACACCGCGCTTCCTTTGGCGAGCGTCCTGTTGCACAAAGCCTTGCAAGTTCCCGTCTGGGTGCCGAGTGGAGGTCTCCTGAGAGAGCCGCAGCGGCCGACACCATGTGGAGGTTAATGTTCAGAAGCAGAAAGTTCCCAGGCCTGGTGGGTGCCCGTGTGCCCGTGTGCCCGCAGCTGCCACCGCTCCTGCCCCACCTCCTGACTTACAGACTCTCTCCGCCTTCTGCCTCCACAGGGCCAGTGTGACGCCGCCTCGCGGGAGCCGCCGGCCAAGCCTGCCCAGGTAAGACGCCCTCCGGGGGTTCCTTTTCTCTGCTGAGAAAGTTAGACGTCAAGGCTTCTCTCCGTCTGTTTGGTTTCTACTCTGCCCGAGGCCCGGCAGCCGCTGTGCGCGCTCTGGGAAGAGTGGGGCCGACACAGCGCAGGTTAAGCTGCTTGCGGCCCGGGCGCTGCTGCTGACACGAAGCCACGGGGTCGCAGACGTCAGGAACCATCCTGTTCAGAGTCTGTGCGCCCCCAGGTCATCGACTGCCGCTGGTCTCGTGCCGTAAACCTTATCTGTCTGCAGCCCCATAAGAAGTCCAGTGGCACTGCAGGGTCCATTTTCTTTCTTCAAAGCTTAGTCTGGCTTCACCCATATTTCAAATCAATTGAACCTGAAAAGGAGCGAAAATTAAGCGAGTTGTCAGGTGTTAAAGTGTGTATGCCTTTTGGGGGACACCCTGTCTATAACTCTAGGTGCCGTGTTCTTTAAAAAACCTATTGGATGCTCTTCAAACAGCGAGAGAGACGTGAGAGTGAGACGACGCTGGGATGTGGGCTGGCCCTGCTGCGCCTGCCCGTCCCCAGGTGGCCCCCAGGTGGCGGGTGGGGGCCCCCAGGTGGCGGGTGGTGACCCCCAGGTGGCGGGTGGGGGCCCCCAGGTGGCGGCTGGTGGCCCGCCAGCTGGACCAGCCTCCTGCGTGGGAAGTCCAGGTTCCCATCGGGAGCTTTTCCAGGAGTTGGGCCTAGAATGGATCACTGGAGATGGAGGTAGATTTCTGGAAGTATTTCAAGCAGCTGTGTGGGTTGAATGCTAACATTATAGAGAAGTTTTATAAGGTAGTTTTTGAGGTGTTTCCTTTCTCCGGCTCCCACAGTCCGTGGGCAGCGTGCTATCTGCACGGGGGACACGGTGGCCGCGGGGACGGCCTGGCTGAATGTCACGGCAGGTGTGGCAGGTACGTGGTCCTGGTCACGCGTGGTTAGTGTGTGAACGCACGAACCTGCCTCTGGTTCATACTAAACAGCAACTCACCTCGCTTTCTGCGTGTTTGGCAGCTTCCTAGTAGCTCCACATCGCCGGCCGGGGAAGGCGGGGGCCGCACGGGGACGCCATGGGCTCCTTGGCCACGCGCTGTGGGCTTTGAGCACCGAGGGCTGCGGAGTCCGGCCCAGACGTGACCACACAGGATGTGCCGCTGCCTGCCTGCACTCGTGTGTGTGTGTGTGTGTGTGTGTGCTGATGTCGTTTTAATTCTTAGTAATTTGTGAAGCAATCTGTTCTTTTGTAAGATTCCTTGACATGCAAATAGGAGAACTCAAACAAATCCTTTGAAAAGAACCATGGAGAGTGGGTTAAGCTGCTGATGTGCCTGGACCCTGGCGGCCACTCAGCTGGTCCGGGTGCCCCTGCCCGGCCTCCTGTGCGAGGCCTTGGAGTGGGGCCCCGTCCGGGGACTCCTGGGTCCCACGCGCCCCTGGTGGAGTCACAGCCAGCTTTCCGACGAGGGGTTTGAAATGGGGCGTGAGCGGGGCTCTCCTAACTGACCCTCGTCCCTCCTGGGCCTCCGGACCCTCCGAACCTTCGCTGCCCCTGGAGGGGCGGCTCCCCTGTTTCTTTGTCTCTTCCGCCCCCTCTGCCCTCGGCTGTGTGTCCTGAGCCTGGGACATGGTCGCCAGAGATGTCTTTTGCGTCCTGATGGTGTGGACGATGCGAGGGTGACCAGCAACATTAGAAAATGGGTCAAGTGAGGGGCTACGATGCAGAACCCTGGTGCCCGTCTGTTTTCGGGGACAAGTGCCACGACGCTGCTCGCTCAGCTCCCAGGCCAGGCCCTGTGTCCCTCACACCGCGGTGACTCGCCGTCACTCGCCGTGACTGGCTGACGGTCTGTGGGCCGGGATGGCGGGGCGAGACGCTTCCCCCTCGGACTGTGGGCATGGGAACAAGCCCCGAGGGCTCCCTGGCGGAGGGGACAGGCACAGGGACTGCAGTGGGCCACAGGGTGTGGCGGACACTCCATGGGGCAGGTGGGGAGCCCAGGGAAGGTCCCAGAACAGGTGTTAGCAGAAGGAGACGCCCACCCACAACCTCTGAGCTCTTCTTCTTTTGTCCTTGAATAGTCACAGGAGCGGAATGCGTGTCGTTCCTGCATTACTTTAATCGGCGCCGTCGCTCCACCTGTGGGGAGCCCACCCGTAGGAACCAGCTACGTTTCGGGGGCAGGTTTGAGCCAGAAGCTCCCTTCGATGGAGGCCAGACCTTTACGTTGACTCGTTTAGCTGAGAAAAGCGAACATCACTGTCAGAGTAAAAGGTTGACCCGGTTTTGGCAGATTCAGCTGTCGCCCTTCCCAGCTTCCAACCCAGAGAGATGCAGCCACAGAAAACTCCCGAGGCTGGTCGAGTCCTAAGGTCACAGGAGGTGCTGTTTCCTCCTCCTACATGTTCATGATTTACAGAGATCTAAACCGCTAACCGATTATTGTAAGAAATTGACGGGTGAGCGCTCCGCTCCTCCTAGAGGTACCGACATGACTGCAATCAGGGTGACCGTAGAGGGCAGGGGCCTCGGGTTTAGTAACCGGTGTCCACTCTCTTAGACGACGTCAGCCACGGAAGGCGACCTTCGTGACAACAGTGCGAAAAGGAGCAGTCAGCTCGCGAGTTGACAGGTCGCTGGCAGTGACGATCAGCGATCAGCGTGAAAGACGTTGTCATGGCAACGATACACCCAAGCCCAGGGGTGGGGGGCTTTCCATCCGTTTGTGACCGTGTGACTCTCATGTCGTAGCCAGAGCCATTGACACTGACCCCGGTGACCCGGGAGGGTGACCCGGAGGCAGGAAGCTCTCTGCTCCCTGTGGATGGCGGGTGCTCCCCTGTCACCTAGAGGAGCTGTGATCACGGCTGCCCCTGCCCCACCCCTGCCCCATGGTCACTGTTGTTCACAGTCCAGGATGTGCAGGGCATGGGAGCGGGGGGGACTGAGTCGTCTGCACAGGTCGGTCACCGCACGGGCATGCTTGGCCTCGTGTCCTTTTTCTTTTTAATTCATATATTTTTATTGATTTCAGAGAAGAAGGGAGGGGGAGGGAGAGAAACATCCATGATGAGAATCATGGATCGGCTGCCTCCTGCACGCCCCCCTCTGGGCTTGTGTCCTGCCCGGGAATCGACCGTGACCTCCTGGTTCAACCACTGAGCCAGGTTGGCTGGGTGGCCTCGGGCCTTTCAGACAAGTAGGAGATGGGTCTGCGTTCTCGTCTGGGGTGCCGCATGGCGCCCCACCCTCCCTCCAGGGTGGCAGCATTTTCTAAGTGTCGGCCTTGGGGGGAGCGATCTGTGGGGAGTTCTGGCTGAACGTTAAACGAAGCTGGCGTTGCTCCGTGAGCGGGCTCTGCGCCCCTCTGGAGGGTTTAAGGGGCAGGAAACAGCTTCTGGTCAGGGTTCTTTCTCGGCCGCATGGCGTGAGCACTTGGTGCTGTCCCCGGAGGTGGGTGCCCCCCGACAGCAGCGCAGCCCCTCCCCCAGGGGCCGCTTCCAACACGATTCCTTTCTGGGATTGTTGGGAGATGAGTGAGCCCGATTGTCATGACAATCTCTCCTGCATCACAGAAGAGGCACGCTCCTGCCGGCGTCACCATGGCAACATCCAGTCCACGTGTCACATGTACCTGCACTTAAATCCCATTAAAGGGAAAGGTTTCTATGGCGAAGCTGCCGGATCAGACACGACGCCAGCCAGCCAGGCCCCGGGCCCGTCCGCACTGCCGAGGCCTTTCCCAAGCCCGGCCCGGCCAAGGCCTTTCGGTCCCGGGGAGCGCGCCTGGGGGCGGGGGGGGGGGGGGCGTCACGGAAGACTGCGTGCCTCTGACCACAGGGCTGCCCGCTCAGCCCGCCGCCCTCCTGCTCTCCGTCCCGTGCACACGGCTCCAGGCAGGGAGCGAGCGTGGCCAGGGAGCGGGCGTTTGCCGGGATGTGGGCAGCGTGGAGCTGTGGGGAAGATGACGAATTAGGGTGAACTTTTCGAGCTTTCCCGGGGCTTGTGCTCATCCTACCCGGACAGTCTCCCGGGAGAAAGACCAGCCTCGGACTCCCGGGCGGCCAGGACCAGGCAGGAGGGAGGCCCCGCTGGGCGCCTGCGGTGGGAGAGGCACTCGCTGCTCGTGAGCAGCTCCGGGATTTCTCCCGGTCGGTGGGAGACCAGATAGACGTGCCCTCAGGGACCATTTAAACCATTTCTCAAGGAGCCTGAGTTCTATTTTGTGCGAAAAATAACCGAAGGAAATGTCCGTGCCCCCAGGAAGCCACTCTTGTGTCTCCAGAGAGCCGTCCCCAGGCGACCGGCGGGGGCGGGGGGGGGGCTGTGGGCGCCCCCGCGAGATGAGCCCCTTCCCCACGGGCTCGGGGTTGCAGAGTGACAGCGAGCCCCCGGGAGTCTGGGATGATCACACCCACAGAGGAACTTAGTAATAAACTCTTTAAGCCTCAAGCAAGCCTGGATACTGCGTTCTTGGCTAAATCAAAAACTATTAACATAATTAAAACAAAATATTCAGGAAGCTACCACAAGGCCTAAGTTT
>NW_005873519.1:13600-23774 GCF_000147115.1 Myotis lucifugus | reverse complement strand
AGCACTTGAATAGACATTTCTCAAAAAAAAAATACAAATGATCAATTGTCCTATAAAAAAATGCTCAACATCACAAAATCACCAGGAAAACGTAAATCAAATGAGATAACATTTCACACCTGTCAGGATGGCTATTATCAGAAAAACAAAAGACAAATGTTGGCAGTGATGTTCATTGTTGATGGGGATGCAAAAGGTGCAGCTACTATATAAAACAGTATGGTTTCTGCCTGGTGTGGCTCAGTTGGTTGGAGCATTGTCTCTTGCACTGAAGGGTCACAGGTTCGATTCCCGGTCAGGACACATGCCCGGGTTGCAGGCTCCATCTCTAGTAGCATGCAAGAGGCAGCTGGTCAGTGTTTTGCTCTGACATTGATGTTTATCTCTTTCTCTCTCCCTCTCTCTTCCTCTCTCTAGAAATCAATTTTTTTAAGTCTTTTAAGTAAATAAATAAAACATTATAGAAGTTCCTCAAAAAACTTAAAAATAGAATTACCATATAATCCAACAATCCTACTTTGTGGAATTCCAAAGAATTCAGATCAGTATCTTGAAGAAATTTTAGCATTTCAATTTCATTACAGCACTATTCACTATAGCCAAGATGTGGAAACAGCCTAAATGTCCATCGACAGAGAATTGGATAAAGAAATTGTGGTATATACATATGTGGGATATGACTCAGTTTTAAAAAAAATAAAATTATGGACAGTTCCCTTGGTGGTCCCGGATCTGTCTCTTGCTTCAACAGTGTTTGGATGGAGTAGCCTCCAGCCACTCTCCTGTGTCTTATCCAGTCTCCGCCTTTATCCAGTCTCCGCCTTCAGCCAACACACCGGGTTTTTTTCCCACCGGGTTTTTTTCCTACCTTAACTCCTTATTGCCGAACAACCATCAGAATTATTCCATCGAGGTGCAGGCTGTGGTCAACCACCTCTGTCAACCACCTCTCTCTGGGCTTCTATTTTGACCGACCGTGATAATATGGCTCTGGAGGGCATGGACCACTTCTTCCTCGACTTGGCAGAGAAGCACCAGGGTACCCAGCATCTCTTAAAGATGCAAAACCAGCGTGGTGGCCGCATTTTCTCCAGGACGTGCAGGAGCCTCCCCAAGATCAGTGGGCAAAACTCAGGCCACCATGAAGGCTGCCCTGGCCTTGGCGAGGAACCTGACCCAGGCCCTAGTGCAGCGGTTCTCAACCTGTGGGTCGCGACCCCTTTGGCGGTCGAACGACCCTTTCACTGGGGTCGCCTAAGACCATCCTGCATATCAGATATTTACATGACGATTCATAACAGTAGCAACATTACAGTTATGAAGTAGAAACGAAAATAATTTTATGGTTGGGTCACAGCATGAGGAACTGTATTTAAAGGGCCAGAAGGTTGAGAACCACTGCCCTAGTGGATCTGCAGGCCCTGGTTCTACCTGCACAGAGCTCAACTCGTGACTTCCTCGAGTACCACTTCCTGGGCAAGGAGGTGAAACTCATCAGGAAGATGGGTGACACCTGACTCACCTCTGCAGGCAGCGGGCCCCAGGCTGGGCTGGATGAGTGTCTCTTCGAAAGGCTCTCCCTCAAGTATGACCTGTGGAGCCCCGAGGCCTTTTAGGGTCCCCTCTGCATCCCCTGGTGTCTTTTCTTATAAGGACACTAATTCTCTTGGATCAGGTCCTCACCCTTAGGACCCTACTTAACCTTAATTGCTGCCTTAGAGGCCCCATCTTCAAATACAGCTATATTGGCGTTAGGGCTGCAGCATATGAATGGGGGGAAACACAAACATTGAGTCCATAATATTTGGAAATCTTCAAATATTTAGAAGTTAGACAACAGACTTCTAAGTAATCCATGGGCCAAATTAAAAAAACAACAACACAGAAATGTAGAATATTTCAAACTGAATGATAACGAAAATACAAGCTACTTATTTGGGTTGGAGAGGAAATGCAACTAAGGCGGTGCTCAGAGGAAATTTTATAGCCTTACATTCAACAAACAAGTGCTGGGAGGATGTGGAGAAAAAGGAGGCCTAGTGGGAATGCGGACTGGTGCAGCCACTATGAAAACCGCATGGAATTTACTCAAAAATTTAAAAATGGAACTGCCATTTGACCCAGTGATCCCACTTCTAGGAATATATCCTAAGAAGCCTGAAACACAATCAGGAAGCATATACACACCCCTGCGTTCATAGCACAATTTACAATAGCTAAGACCTGGAAACGGCCCAAGTACCCATCAGCAGATGAGTGCATAAAAAAGCTGTGGGACATCTATACAATGGAATGCTATGCTGCTGTAAAAAAGGGATTTCTCACCCTTTGCAACAGCATGGATGGACCTGGGAGTATTATGCTGAGTGAAATAAGCCAGTCAGAGAAAGATAAACATCACATGATCTCACTTATAAGTGGAATCTAATGAACAAAATAAGTCCAGAGACATGGAGGCATGGAACAGACTAATATGTCTCCGAGGGGAGATGGGAAGAGATTAAGAATAACCAGTGGACACAGATAATAGTGGCCTGGGGTGGGCAGGGCTGGGAGGAAGAGGGTAAAGGGGAAGGAATTGGGGGACATCAATTTACTGTCAACAATTAAAAACAAAAACTGAAAAACATTGGTCCTCTCTTATATGTCATGTCTGAGCTCTTTTTCTCGTCCTAGACAGCATTTAGAACTCAATGTGCTAGCCTTGCTTTCTGCTGACAGGCAGTAGTGACACCGTAAATGTAGGTTTGAGCTGATAGTAGCTTAAAGTAAACATCTGAGTAGTGTCAATATTTTTAAAACATAAAATTTAAATAGTACTTATGCTATAACAGTAAAATGACAGGAGCTCAGGTTCTTATTTTTGGGCAAAACATTTCCACTGCACCTTAAATTATCTATTTTAAGGGCCAGCACTGACTGTCCCTGGGTAGAAAATTGGGACAACTATTTGAATAATTTTGTTCATCTACTTTTCCCATTGATCCCACTGTTTCAGAAAGAACGCCAACAAAATAAAACAAAAAACAACCAATTTAGTCATAGTTATTTGGGTAACTCAGACCAAAGGCAGTCATTTGGTTTGAATTATATGGTTTGCTTTCCCCAGTTAGCCATTCCACCTTGCCTGTGTATAGATGCTATTTTAATGTTGCTGGCATAAAAAAGCAAATGAGGCCCTAACCGGTTTGGCTCATAAAAAAAATTAATTAAAAAAAGGACTGAAGGGTCCCGGGTTCGATTCCAGTCAAGGGCATGGATAGAGCGTCGGCCTGCAGACCCCAGTAGGGGGTGTGCAAGAGGCAGCTGATCGATATTTCTCTCTCATCGATGTTTCTAACTCTCTATCCCTGGTGTGCAAGAGGCAGCTGATCGATATTTCTCTCTCATCGATGTTTCTAACTCTCTATCCCTCTCCCTTCCTCTCTGTAAAAAATCAATAAAATATATTTAAAAAAAAAAAAAAGCAAATGAGTACATTTCCCAGAAGGTATGTGAGTTCACTCGCTCATGCAAACTCGCGCTGGGCTTTGACCTTCCGTTGAAAGCTGTGTTTATAAAAACACCAAGGGCACAAAAGGGTTAATAGTATCTGTGATCCAAAGTTGGCTCTGGATATTTATTTATTTATTTTTGTCTGCAGATTATGGTTTATATACTTAAGCAATGCTTTAGAGTTTATCAGAAAACAAAATCCCTTAGTATAGTCTTCCTCTGTCCATCTCCAGTAAGTCCCTTAATCTACATATACCTAAATTCTCTCCCTCCCTCCCTCTCTCTCTTTGATAATCCTCACCAGAGGATATTTTTCCCCATTGATTTTTACAGTGGAAGGAAGGAAGGAAGGAAGGAAGGAAGGAAGGAAGGAAGGAAGGAAGGAAGGAAGGAGAGAGAGAGAGAAACATCAATGTGAGAGACATTGATTGGTTGCTTCTCGCACCCACCCTGACCAGAGCTGGGGGTCGAACCTGCAGCCCAGGTACGAGCCCTTAACCAGGAATCAAACCCAAAACCCTTCGGTGCGAGGGCTGATGTTCTAGCCACTGAGCACACCAGCCAGGGAAAATCTCTCATTTTTTAAAAATGAAATCCTTTTATTTTAAATAGCCAAACGTTATTATATTTACATTTGTCCATCTATGATTGAAATTCTAAGACAGTGAAAGTGTAATTTCTAAAAAAGGTCTAGGATCTAAATTTCTTTCCTGATAGTTCAAATTACATGGTAGGGTTATGGAAATGTTTGCTTAATTCTTAGGACTCCGAGTAGAAATCCTTGAATAATGACAGCTGGCACTTCCAGACGGTTTACCAAAGGTTAGATGTGAGAGTGTTCTACATGTGTGAATTCACTGAAAATGCACAACAACTCTAGTCAGAAGTGGATGCTGTCATTATCTCCACTTCACAACTGAGGAAGCCAAGGCCCCGAGAAATTAACTGGCTGCAGTCAGTGGTGGAGTTAGAATCTAAACTCCCGCTGTCAAAAAAATAAATTAAAAATAAAATAACTCCAGCCGTCAGGCCCTGACTCCACAGTCCTGTCTATTACAGGCTATGCCTCTGCTGTTGCCACTAGCTTGTACTTTCTCCTCATTAAATACTTCCTGAATGGACCTGAATCAAATTATTTTTAAAATATATTTAAAAATATATTTTTATTGATTTCAGAGAGGAGGGGAGAGGGAGTGATAGAAACAACAAAGAGAGTATCATTGATCGGCTGCCGTGCCCTAACTGGGAATCAAACCTTGACCTCCTGGTTCATAGGTCGACGGTCAACCACTGAGCCATGCTGGCTGGGCTGAATCAAATTCTTAATGATGCACTTGAGAAATACTAGAATTTACCTTTTCTGAGAAGTAGCACAGGTCTAAAGAATAATAATTTGAAAAAATAGTGCTCAATGTTTCTGCTTTAGTTTGAGGATTCACTGGCACAAGCCCTAAAACGAGAAGATTTATTAGAACCAACCAGAATAGACTTATGAAATGCACCCTGGACCTGCTGTCCATGCTTTTAAGCAATTGTGTCAATTACCTGGTCAGATTTCCCTCTGGACAATACATCTGCACCACAAAACTTACTCTCACCGCCCAAACTACACAGTCGGCCAAAATGCGAATCCGGGAAGTGATCTTTGTATTGGTTACTGCAAAGATAAAATGCAGAGGTCATCACTGATACCCACCACACTCACTGGCCTTACCCTGGGGACCCAGAACTTGGTGTTTCGGACTCCGAACATTTCAAGACTATTTTAAGGTTTTTACAATGTTCTATTTGGTCGCATAACATGGGAACGAACTTTGACAAATACAAGCTAGTATTCAAATATGAAGTCGTGTTTTTTTTAGCCATCATCAGAATCTGTAGGCTTCTCTATTCTTCAACACCGACGGACTGACATCTGAGAGTATGCCCTTCCCCTGCCTTCAGCTAAGTGCCCCTGGAAAGGGAAGACTTACTCTTGCCGCTGTCTCCTAGCAGCAGTCTCCTAGGGCAGTGGTCGGCAAACCGCGGCTCGCGAGCCACATGCGGCTCTTTGGCCCCTTGAGTGTGGCTCTTCCACAAAATACCACGTGTGGGCGCGCATGTACGGGGAACGTTGTGGAGTGAGAGAAGATGTAGTGTCGAGGATTGAGGAAGGTGTGTTGAGATGGTTTGGACATATAGAGAGGATGAACGAAAGGAGATAGACGAAACAAGTATACAAGACGAGTGTGGATGGGGGAGTTGGAAGGGGTCGACCTCAGCGAATGTACCGCAATCAGATTGAGGACGTTTTTAGCAAAGGCCAGCTTAGGAGTACCCTAATTAAGTTAATAACAATGTACCTACCTATATAGTTTAAGTTTAAAAAATTTGGCTCTCAAAAGAAATTTCCATCGTTGTACTGTTGATATTTGGCTCTGTTGACTAATGAGTTTGCCGACCACTGGCCTAGGGCATAACCTCAGCGCTCTGCTGACGGCTGTGACCACTGCGGCACTGACACTGCCAGCCCTTCCTTCCTCCCCCCTCCCCACCCCCCTTTTAGCGGAGCTCCGCCCTCTATCCTGTATTCTCTTCCTCCTCCTCCCTCCCCCTCCCCCTACCTGCATTCATGGGCTTCGCCCTGACCTCCATGCCCTGTCCACGTCCACGCTCAGAGCAACGCATCAATGAGGGACACTTTGTAAGGCGCGGACCCCACACACAGACCGCAGGGGATGTGATCTGCATCCAGCGCTGAACGTCAGAGAGCACTTCCTGGGATGATTCTCTCACCATTGATAACAGGTTTTCCTCCAGAAAACGACAGGCTAGTGAGATCCCTCTTTTTTAAATATATTTTTTATTTTTTTTCTTTATCGATTAAGTTATTACATATGTGTCCTTGCCCCCCCCACTGCCCCTCCCCACACTCATGCCCTCACCCCCCTGGTGTCTGTGTCCATTGGTTAAGCCTATATGCATGCATACAAGTCCTTTGGTTGATCTCTCCCCCTTACCCCCATCCTCCCCTGCCTTCCCTCTGAGGTTTGACAGTCTGCTCGATGCTTCTCTGTCTCTGGATCTGTTCTTGTTCATCAGTTTATGTTGTTCATGATGTTCCACAAACGAGTGAGATCACGTGATATTTATCTTTCTCTGATGGCTTATTTCGGAGCTCACTCTCTTTTAAGAAAATACCTCAGCAATGTCAGTTTTTGGAAAGCTGGAAGGCCCCATGTTGGACTCTACAACACAATTCATGTCTTGTCCTTGAGGTCATAATCCGAGAGAGCGTTTACTGCTTGTGTTTGGAAACATACATCAGAGCGATGAGTGACGTCAGGCGCAACTCTGCAGTGAGGTTAGAGCTGAGAGAGACGGGGTTCCATCGGAGACCTGGGCTCCGTACCAGACTGTACCAGCTGCAGTTTCCACGTGGATTGTAGAATTATACCACGTGACCTAATTTTCCATCCAACTCTGGGTTTCACATTGCCCGAAAGGCAAGAAGGGACATAAAGTCTAATATTCAAAGTGGAAGCAGAAGCGACCCCATTGCAGCCGGTGCTAGCCCAGCCTGTGCTTGGTTCCCTCTGTGATCAAGTACTAGTACTAGCACCTGGGGCTGCACCTGGGGCTGAGCTCAGCCGTGGCTCTGCAGGACTTCAACCTGTTGTCTGCGTTTTGCTTTCCAGAGCAATAAATAAGAACACTGCCTACGTTTACATATTGGAAGAGAGCTCCCTCGCTATTGTGTGCCTTCATAACCTGCTCTTCTCTGGTCTAAAAATACACACCCTCTTTGGCAGTTCCGTTTCTGCACGGTTTTAAGTTCCCTCTCCATTTTTTCCTCACTTCTCGGAGGAGACTTTCATTTGTCTGTGTTCCTCTCAAAATGCAGTGCTTAGAGCTGGACACAGTGTTCCAGATGTGGTCCGACCAGTACACGGTACAATACAGCTATTGTCTCCCATCGCCTGGAGAGGACTTCACTTACAAATAGAAATTAAAAAAACAAAACAAGTTTGACAGTGACTGCCATGTACGTAGCAGACACTCCAAAAATATGCCTGGATGTTGCCAAA
Source organism: Myotis lucifugus (assembly GCF_000147115.1). NCBI lineage: Eukaryota > Metazoa > Chordata > Mammalia > Chiroptera > Vespertilionidae > Myotis > Myotis lucifugus. The sequence goes on along the minus strand of NW_005873519.1, from coordinate 16,212 downwards.
TAAAAAGCCAGCATGTTTTGCTTGTTTCTTTTTTTGTTTTTGTTTGTGTGTGTGTGTTTAAGAACACTTACAGAATATACGGTTAAAGGTTTATGGGACATTTAATTTTGTATCCACCTTCTCAGTATATTTGAATTTAGGTTTAGCATGGGTATTCTACCCTTTTTTCAGGAATAGTTGCATCAGTAACTAATTTAATTTCACTCCATTTTCAAGCAGTCTGTCGGTTGCTCAGAAGTGATTCTTGCCTGAACAGAGAATGGCACCAGTGAGGATTAGTCAGAGCATGAATACAATGCGGCCCATGGCCAGACACTCCTTGATATCGAGGCTCTTCTCCAAGAGAACAAGAAATGAAACTGGCACCATCTATTTTCCAACATAAACGTCGCTCACATTTCTTTTCTGAGCAGAGTAGATGCTTCTGTGAGACGAAGGCATGTTTTCTGTAGTCACGATAGTAACCAGGTACAAGACTGCCCTTCTCAAAACGCTCTTGCACCGAGGTCAGAGTTTGTAATCACCATTTGTCCAAGCTGGTGACTGCTGGGGACAGGATGCAAACGTTATTGGTCATCTCGCCAGCAGTCGATACAATGCCTGGCAAGGAGGGAACATTTTTTCAGGATTACTTTAAAGTCAAGAACATCAGATTAAAGACCCAAATACTGATGCAGGACGGGACCTCCCAAAGCAGTGTCCAACCTCTGTATTTTATTTTATTATTTTTTTAAAATATATTTTATTGATTTTTTACAGAGAGAAAGGGAGAGAGATAGAGAGTTAGAAACATTGACAAGAGAGAAACATCGATCAGCTGCCTCCTGCACACCTCCCACCGGGGATGTGCCCGCAACCCAGGTACATGCCCTTGACCGGAATCGAACCTGGGACCCTTCAGTCCGCAGGCCGACGCTCTATCCACTGAGCCAAACCGGTTTCGGCAATTTTATTTTTTAATATATTAATTATTAAGTTAGTTTTACTTAATTCTCTTTACTTTTTATTCATTTTTATTTTAAAAAATATATATTTTATTGATTTTTAACAGAGAGGTAGGGAGAGGAATTGAGAGCTAGAAACATCGATGAGAGAGAAACATCGATCAGCTGCCTCCTGCACACTCCCCACTGGGGATGTGCCCGAAACCAAGGTACATGCCCTTGACCGGAATCAAACCTGGGACCGTTGAGTCCGAAGGCCGACGCTCTATCCACTGAGCCAAACCGATCAGGGCCCACCTCTGTATTTTAGACACGGGCACTGGAGACCCGGAAGAATGAAGTAACTTGTCCAGCGTGACAGTATCTCAGTCTAGTTAGTTACCAAGTCATTCCTAGATGTTAAAAATCCGGAGCTGCAGAAGGAATTGTGCAGGGCAGGCCCTGGGGTCTCCCACTCTGGCCCCAGGTAGGTTACCTCACTTAGCATGGCTGGATTGGAGGAAGCTTGAAAAGAGGTGTTGGCCACAGACCTGGAAGAAACCCCGGGATTTAAATGAGTGATCAAAAGCAAGGCAGGGTGAGCAGCTGGGTCCTGGGTGCTGTTTCCTGACTGTCAGTGGCCTGCACCTCTCTCCGTGTCCACACCACAGTCCCCTCGGTAGTAATCCGGGTTGGACTGAAGTAGATCAGACTCGGGGACAGGAGTTGGCACTCACAGACAGGACTCCCGGGCGGAACTCAGAGGCCACACCACACAGGTGCACGCACTTTTCCCCACACCAGGGCCGGAGGAGGGTCACAGGTGTTGTCTCTGGAATCCAGAGGTGTAGGGAGCGGCTCTAAGGTCAAGCCTCAGGCTGACCTGTGGCAGGGCCACAAACAAGTCCCTGCCTGGAAGGGAGAGCTCCCCCAGCATAATGAAGCATGACCTTGTAGCCCTCCCTAATTCCTTCCTAAGTAGCTAATGGGCTGTGGGAGGTGCAGCAAGTGTTGCCAAGACAAGAACATTTGTATACATGTTAATCTACAATTGTTTTAATCAGACTATAAAATAAAGCATTGGCTTGCCGGCTGGGTCTTTTGTGCCCTCATCCAGGCACGGATGATCCACCGAGCCCCAGCTGTATTCTCTTGTCTGCCTTATCCTCAATCCTTCACCGCCCCTCCTCAGGCTCACCCTTGGCCGCGCTGGCGGGGCACACAGAGGAGGCTCTGCAGCCAATCTTTGGGAAATGTTTAATTAAACAGGGTTCTTCAATGCAAGGTTTTGAAGGTTTTTAATATACTAATGGGAGTTTTGAACCTCCAAAAGGCAAATTGGCCGGATCAAACATATTTGATCACTGTTAAATCAAGTGAACAAAGAGGCTGTTAGGCAGGTGACTCTAATCCTGTGGGCCCACTGAGCAAACCCAATCCCAGCTTGTAAATGCCTCAAAGTTACGAAACCAAACCTAAGGACAACCAATTACAAACAGCCACCTGGGCTTGAAGCTGTAATCCATCAGTTTCCTCTCTTTACTCCCACATTTTCTCTGTATAAGTTTCCCCCCCAACTCCACCCCCCGCCCCACCCTCCTGTCCCATGAGCGCTCTTATCTGTTTCCGGCACTGCCCTGTTCCAATCGATTTTTGCTCAAAAAATAAAACTCTTCCAATGTTCAATAT
>NW_005873519.1:9570-13206 GCF_000147115.1 Myotis lucifugus | reverse complement strand
TCAGCTATGTTACTGCTGTCACATAGGAGCGTACCTGGCAGGAAGCGTGGTTGAGAAAGCCTGGAGACAGTGATCTCAGTCCTCAAGGAGGTCTCAGTTTCTTTGCAAGATACCTTCCGATCCATGAAGTGAAAAAGGGGAACCAGAGCTACATCATTCTAACATAATGGATATGCTGTTAACGAGAATGATGTGCTAATTTGCAATAATCTGGAAGATCTGTGGTTGAAGGAATAAAGCAAGATGTACAGTGTTGTGTACAGCATGCTCCCATCTGTGTACAAAAGGGGGGTTATATATACATTTATATGCTTGGTACGCATAGAACATCTCTGGGATATAAATTGGCCCCAGTGGTGTGTCATTGGTTGCAGCTACTGTGAGATGGACTTTATTTTTCACTGTTTATCCTTTTATACTATTTTAATGTTTTACCATAAACACATATTACTTTTTCAAAAACAATGATATACTACTAAATGGCTAAATAAGCATATTTTATGAGAGGTGTAAAAATCTGAAAAACCAAGAGACTCCCAGTGCTTGGTTTTGTAAGTCACTGCTAGTGACGACACCTGCAAGAAATAAAATTGCCAACGTTCAGTCTTGAAGACACAGGTATGTGCTATGGCGATTGCTAGACGTTCTGTTTCTTTCATGGACTCTTGACCTTATTAACAAGAACCATCTATGCCTCGGGGACGGGGAGGTGGGGGGCGTTCTCTATTCTACCTCTTCCCCATGTATGGTTTTTTAAAAAAAAAATACAGGAAGAGGGTTCCAAATATGTTTTCTCAGGATGATTCAGGTTTCCCATTCTACCTGCAACTGAGTAGAAGTGCCAGTGGCACCGTGAAAAGGAGAAAAAAACAATAGGAACACCCTGAGAGGGGCAAGGCTCCTAAAGGAGAAGCAAAAGAAGTGACCAGTGGGCAATTCAAGGGACTGCAGCACCGTTTCTCAAACTTCAGCACTGATAGGAATTACCAGGGATACGCAGTGGTTCTCAAACTTCAATATTGATAAGAATTCCAGAGATACTGGTTAAAAATTTAGCCTCCTGAGTGCTGCCCCCAGAGATTCTGATACAGTGGGTCTTAGGTAACTTCTCTTTTCTGAACCTTCTGGGATTAGTCTCAAGTAAAGCGGAGTGTGACAATCTCATTGAGAAACACACACACACACACACACATACACACACACACACACACACACACACACACACAATAAAAAAACCAAAGACTGCCCTAACCGGTTTGGCTCAGTGGAGAGAGCGTTGGCCTGCGGACTCAAGGGTCCCAGGTTCGATTCCGGTCAAGGGCATGTACCTTGGTTGCGGGCACCTCCCCAGTGGGGAGTGTGCAGGAGGCAGCTGATCGATGTTTCTCTCTCATTGATGTTTCTAACTCTCTATCCCTCTCCCTTCCTCTCTGTAAAAAATCAATAAAATATATTTTTAAAAATTAGTCTCCTTTAAAAAAACACACACACAAAAAAAACCAAAGACCATTTCTGCTATGCATATCACCAACACAAGGACTGCACATGTAAGGAAAAGGTCTATTCTCTTCCTTAAGTTTTTCACCTCTAACGCAGATTTTCTTAAGTGAGTTAATACATATGAAGAACAATGCCTGCACAGAATACAGGTTTAATAAGTGTAAACTATTCTTATGATTTTTTAATATATATTTTATTGATTTTTTACAGAGAGGAAGGGAGAGGAATAGAGAGTTAGAAACATCAATGAGAGAGAAGCATCAATCAGCTGCCTCCTGCACATCCCCTACTGAGGATGTACCTGCAACCAAGGTACATTCCCTTGACCGGAATCGAACCTGGGACCCTTCAGTCCCCAGGCTGATGCTCTATCCAGTGAGCCAAACCAGCTAGGGCTCTTATGATTTTTTAAAGATACATAAAAGAACAGTTGTTATATAGATGAACCAACTCTATAAATGACACAGAGATGGGTTGTAGCAACTCCTATGAGGAGAAATATTTGTTTATAACTTAGAGTTCTGGGTCTGAAAATGCTAGTTTTCCAGATGATGAGCCAAGTAAATGCTTGAGAGACCACACAGGATCCAAGCAGCTTTTTAAATGAACGCTAGGGTCCTGTCTAAAGCTCGTGTGAAGAAAATGTCCACTTGGTTTCAAACTTGTCATCGGTGGCACATTACAAGCAACAACATTATTAGAAGTACATCTGCACAAACGTGTACATGTCCCGATGACTCTCTGCCTTACTTCATCTCCACAGATTGTTTTCAATTTTATTTTGTTTTCCTTTGCAAGGTTGATGAATACCCAGGCACCGATCCCAGTTTGGGTTTAAACTTTGTTCTAAATGCTTGAATAATGTCCCAGATTCTGTCTCTTTTTTAAAGCAACAGCATTTCGGCCTGAAGTGAGTCACTTCTCAAACAGATGTGTTTCTAAACTGGCAGAGCCGGCGGACCCAATCAGCAATCCTCGTGTTAATACCTCCTCGAGAGTGTCCTAACCTGGTAACCACGCAGATAACATCGTGTTTGATCATGTTTCCTCCAGTCCCAAAAGAAAGCGGTTCGTTCAATGAACGTTCCATACTCAGTATTTTATTTTTTCATACTCGGTACTTTAGAAGACAGCAAAAAAGGAGGTCTTCAGCCCTGGCCAGTGTGGCTCAGTTGGTTGGAGTGTTGTCCCAGACACCCAAAGGTGGTGGTTCGATTCCCGGTCAGTGCATATACCCAGGTTGCAGATTCGACTACCTTTGGGGATGCATGTGGGAGGCAACCGTTGGATGTTTCTCTCTCCTTTCTTCTTCCTCTCGAAAAAAAAAAAGATTTAAGAAAAAAGGAGTTCTTCCAAAGATTCAGTTGGGACCCCAGTCAGTTTGGCTCAGTGGATAGAGCATCGGCCCGCAGACTGAAGGGTTCTGGGTTCGATTCTGGTCAAGGGCATGTACCTCAGTTGCAGATTCAATCCCCATGTGGGAGGTAACCAGTTGATGCGTCTCTCACATCGATGTTTCTCTCTGTGTTTGTCTCTCCCCCTCCACTCTCTACAAATCAATGGAAAACTTCCCCGGTTGAGGATTAACAACAACAAAAAGAGATTCAGTTGGGTTCAAACTGGCCCGGCGTCTTTCAGGGGCTCCTCCTTCCTGAGTGCAGGCCACACATGCCTTGTGAGACATGTATAGGCAGCTTCATCGTTATAGCACCCCTTTCAAAGAGTTGTCCAGCTTCTGCCTTGTTTAAAGCCAGTGAGAAGAACTCACTGCTTCTCCAGGCAGCCCATTCTCTTTTTAGGAAACAGTGATGAGCAGGCTCTTGCTTATGTTCCTTCTAAATGCGCCCACTGGTGCTCCGGGGCTCATGTGCCCTTCGAAGAAAAGCAGAGGGAGTGCGTCTGTCGTGCAGGTGGCAGCCTTTCAGCTCCCTGCGACAGCTGGTGATGCTCCATGCTGTGTGCTCTGTCTCTGCTCTGGCTCCTGAAAGAGGTCGGAGGAAATTACTCAGTGGAGTTTACTGTGAGTGTGAATCTAGTTGCGGTTAAGCTGCTTTATACAAAGATTCACAACCAAAAAGAAACAAGATCTTCTAGAGACAGAGAGATTAGACGCACTGCGATCTGAGAAATTGTCCG
>NW_005873519.1:0-9311 GCF_000147115.1 Myotis lucifugus | reverse complement strand
GGGTATCACCAGTGCCAGTAGAATGCAGGCACAAAAGTTGGCCTCAAAAAAATGCTTGTTGAATTGAATTCACCTGAATTTCCAGAAGTGGATAGATCACCAAAGAGAGGGAGAAAGGACCTGAATAAGAGGATTTTTTTAAACCTGGGCTCTTCTAATCTTGTCCTCCTACTTACCAGAAATACCCTCAAGGAGACGAAATTATACTGATAGGCCTTTGACAAATGATATCAAACCCCCCCCCCCACACACACACACACCTTAAAAGTGCTACCTTTGGAAGTATCAGTATTGTGATAACCCTAAAGCAATGACATTCTAGGTGTCATAATTGGCATTCTTTGCCATCAAGTCAATATGCATTTTTAATATGGCTTTTTACGGAAGGTGCCTTTAACTAAAGGAAAAACTATAATGATAGGCAGAGGTGTCTTAGGGCCTATTTTGGTGTCAAGTGGTGCCTCAGATTAGGAGTCAGAGAAACTCAAGTCAATGACTTGGCAGAGAGATGGAGAGACCTCCCTACGCCGCACCCCCTCCCCTCCCGCCCCAGGAGATAAGCTGGAGGGGGTAGGGTGAAGGAGAGTCACCCCAAGGCAACAATGGGGTCTGCTGGAACTCCAAAGAGCATGCTGACCTGATGACCTATTTTGTGCAGGGCTGGGTGTGCTGTAGATTACAACACCAGCGGATCTGGCAAAGCCCTGTGAGCACAAACTACCCTGTATCTGTGTCCCCGTGTTTGAGGACTGCTTGTACTCTGACCAGATCATTGGATTAGCAGCAGCACTTGCCCTGTTGCAGGAAGCATGGCTATTCTCTCAGAGTAAAACAGGCACCAATCTTGGCCCTTGGCCATACTCACTACCCTCGGAAGGGGTGGGAGTCTGACTCAGCTGACAAGAAAAGTCGGCCCCGAGGGCAAAGAGCCATGCCCTCAGGTAAGGCGAGCATTGTCCCGGAGACCTGGTGTTTGGTGGCAACCTCCACTCACCAACCAGCCTGGGTTTCAGAGACAGGCCCTTGGTCCTCAAGGACCGTGGTCAGCAAACCACGGCTCGCGAGCCACATGCGGCTCTTTGGCCCCTTGAGTGTGGCTCTTCCACAAAATACCACGTGTGGGCGCGCATGTACAGTGCGATTGAAACTTCGTGGCCCGTGTGCAGAAGTCAGTATTTTGTGGAAGAGCCACACTCAAGGGACCCAAGAACTGCATGTGGCTCGCGAGCCGCAGTCTGCCAAGCCGAAGTTTGCCGACCACTGCTCAAGGAGAAGACAGGCAAATGCAAGACAGAGCTCCATTACCAGGAAAAGCATTGCGAGTTGGCCTGGAACATACTGTGTGGTCCTGCTTGGAACCATAAAGGATGCCATTCTTGATAGGAAATGGTTGGAGTGCCAGGAAATTCCAGAATACCAGGAAAACAGCTTTTGCAACTGGAACTGAGGCAGAAGCTGTCTTTATAAATTGGGGCAAAAGGACCTTGAAATGTAAACAGTGGCCCAGGACCACCTGGGGAGGGGGCTAAGCAGGCTGCTCTTGCGTTTACTGGCAGTCTCAGAGTTGGTACTAGCCACATCTGCGTCACAATGACCCCTACCATCCGTTAAAATGCAGGGGTGGATAGTCTCCCTGTGTGTGTTTCTATTGTGAGCCATTGAGAATGACTGCTGTTTACTTAGCATATTAAAGTGTTAACCACCCCTGAAGAAGAGAAAGTTCTGCACTGGGTATTCTTTCCAGACATATTGGGCAAGACACTGTCTCCATAATGCAGATCACAAGTCGCTTATAACCTAACTAAAGGCCTGGTGTACTAAAATTTGTGCACTCGGGGGGGGGGGGGGTCCCTCAGCCCAGCCTGGGCCCTGTCACAGTCCAGGATCCCTCCGGGGATGTCCACCTGCCAGCTTAGGCCCACTCTCTGGGGGATTGGGCCTAAGCTGACAGTCAGACATCCCTGTGGCAGCCCGGGAGCCCTCAGGGGATGTCCGACTGAAGCTTAGGCCCGCTCCCCCAGTCGGACATCCTTAGCACTGCTGAGGAGGCGGGAGAGGCTCTCACCACTGCTGCACTTGCCCGGCTCATGGTTGAACCGAGCTCCCCCTATGGGAGCACACTGACCACCAGCTCCTGCATTGAGCATCAGTGCATGTCATAGGAATCGGTCATTCCCGGTCGTTCAGCTGTTAGGGTCAATTTGTATATTATCCTTTTATTATATAGGATTGGAAAGTTCAATAGTTAAGTCTTTTAAATAGTCCAAGACAGCAACAGAAGAGTAATCACAACACAGTACTTGGTTAATAATCAAACCAATTGTGTTAGCTGTGATTTGTATGCAGTGCAGAGAGAGAGTCACCAGGTCAATTTTGGAAGATGAAAGAAAATGTATGAAGGCAGTGGGACTTGAAGGACTTCCCGTTTATTAAGTACTCATTTCTTGTCACGCATGGATTTGGATTCCTCAGAACAACCCTAGGAAATAGGTATTAGTATCCGCAGTCTACAAAGGAGGTAACTGAGGTTCAGGGGGCTTAAGCAACTTGTCCTAAGTCACTCATCCAGGAAACAGCAGAGGGCTTAAACCCATATGTACCTGTAAAGAAAAAAGCCACACTCCTGTGTGTTTCCCCTACTCTCAATACCCTTTGATAATACTGTCTCACTTCTGATGCCAGATGTGTGGGTTTTCCACACACCTCGCAATTCTGGGACACCAGCTGGGTGTCCTAGAATTTTACTCCATTCTGACACATCTACCTGAAGCTAGCATCCGATCCCACAGGCTAAGGGCTGTCAAATGACAAAAATAAAACAATTCAGTAACCAGTTTGATGTCCTTTATTCAAAGGGAAACAACCTGAGGATGGGAAAGCTCAGTGCCTCACAAGCAGTGACGCACTCTCCCCAAGGGACAGCTGGGCAGTAGGTGGGTTGTATGGCCTGTTAGAAGAGGTGGAAGGACAGTTGGGCAATAGGTGGGTTGTATGGCCTGTTAGAAGAGGCAGAGGGACAGCTGGGCAGTAGGTGGGTGGTATAGATGTTAGAAGAGGCGGCATGGAACAGGGCATGATTGGCTTGGAGGTCCAGATTTCCTTGCAGGGCGAGCAGGTCAATCAGGAAATAAGGAAAACTATTTGGGTTGCATTGATTGGCTGAGGTTGCATATCTAACCTCGTTTAGAACAAGGACATCAATACAGAGTCTTGGCAGTTGGGGGTGGCCTGGCTGGATATACTGTGATTCTGGTCAAGCGGAGCGTTTACAGGAACTCAAAAGTTACCTAAGTTTTGGTTTGCTGACACGACACCCAGGCAGGAGTGGCTCCACCTTGGGCCTAGACATCCTCAGTCCCACTAGACTGCACCACACCCCCGTCACAGACACACACACACACACTCACACTTCATATGCCAATCACAAGTCCAGGTTGTCACTTGTGCTTCTGATTGAACACCTATACATTGGAGTTTCCCAGGACCATCTCTTCAGGTTTGATTAATTTACTAGAGCGGCTCACAACACTCAGGAAAACAGCACTTACTAGATTACTGGTTTATGATAAGAGGACAAAACTCAGGAAGAGCCAGATGGAAGAGATGCATAGAACAAAGTATGTTGGAATGGGCCCAAAGCTTCCATGCCCTCTCTGGGCACGCCACGCTCCTAGCACCTTCACGGGATGACCATCCCTGTCCTTTAGGGGGTTTATGGAGGCTTCAGTACATTGGAGGGTTGGTTACATAATTGGCCATTGCTGATCAATTCACCCTCCTGCCCCTCTCCCTTCCTCGAGGTTTAGGATGGAGGATCCTGAAAGTGCCATCCCTCTAATCATAGTTGGTTGCCCTGGCAACCAGCCCTCATCCTTGGAAGCTTTCCAAAAAATTACCTCAGTAACATGAACTCAGGTGTGGTTGAAAGGGGCTTGTTATGAACAGCAAGACATTCCTCTCACGTTCATGGCTCTGGAGCTATTTCAGAAACACAGAATAAAGGATCAAATACTATAACAAAAACATTCTCCCAGTGCTCTCATCACTTCAGACATTCCAAGTGTGAAACAGAAACAGGGGTAAAGATCAAACATATATTTTGTATTATGAAGAAGAATATCGCAGTATCTCATATCAACGTTTCTATTTTTGTTTTCCGCCAGGAGAGTCACAAAATCCAGTCAAAGGCGTCCCGTCAGGTTGAACAGCGTGAACCAGTGCAGGGAGATTTAGTGATGGAAGGGATGCTTGGGGTTCTGCAAGCAGCTGGATTTGGCAGCGGCGGAGATTTCAGGAAAGTGGAGGGGACATTCCATCAATGAAGTTAAGTAAGAAGTACTTAAAAGACCTTTAAAATGTAAGGACTTTGTTTTAGAAGGCCTTCAATAATAGCCCAAAGAGTAGCGGGGAACTATTTAAGTTTGCACCTAGCCCTCCATGCCTGGAGCCCAAGATGGGGCATGGAACTCCTGGAGAGCATTCGCCAGCACCCGCCACGCTGGTACTCTGATCTTAGGCTTCCAGCCTCCAGACCAGCAGTTCTCAACCTGTGGGTCACGATCCCTTTGGGGGTCGAACGACCCTTTCACAGGGGTTGCCTAAGACCATCGGAAAACACATATATAATTACATATAGTTTTTGTGATTAATCACTATGCTTTAATTATGTTCAATTTGTAACAATGAAATTGGGGGTCCCCACAAAGTGAGGAACTGTATTAAAGGGTCGCGGCATTAGGAAGGTTGAGAACCACTGCTCCAGATTGTGAGAGAAAAAAAACACACCATTTCTTTTGTTTAAACCACCAGCCTATGGTGTTTAGTTATGGCAGCCCGAGTGAACTCATACAAAGGGTTTCATGGAGGCTTTGGAGAAACGTTCTCTGTGCTCTGCTAGACAAACCACAGGAAGTCTCTCTCTCTCAGTCCATACACCAAAAAGCACAGAAGCAACCCCAACTGCCTCCAGCGCCCATCCACACAACCAGGGAAATCAGCTTTAGAACACAGCTGACATATAGAACTGAACAGCGTTGCAGGGAAATGGAGCCAGAATCCCGATTGAATTATGCCTGAAGCCAATACTACTTTTGAACTTCCTGTTATAGGAGCCAAGACAATTTCTTATTGTTCAAACAGGCTTGAGTCAGGTTTCTGCTTCTTGCAGATTGCAGCAACCGAGGGCCATTGTGAGGATAATTAAGGTAATTAGAATAATGAAAGTAAGGAGCTTCCTCCAGTGCATGGTATATACCAAGGATAGCTATTACTATTTTAGGCAGGAAACGAATTTGTTTGTACGTCACTCAGTGTAGTGGTGACGACGGAGAGATCTCTCTGGATTTAGGGAATTTTCCTATCAGCGAGTGGAGGTTGTGGCAGGCAGAAGCAGTCTGAAAAACAATGCAGACTGGAATAAACCGACAGGGAGCTGACCTGGGATTTGCCCCTGGCAAACCAGACTTAGATTCCGATCAACAGCAGAGAAACCAGCAGCAGAAACCCAGCAGAACTGACGGAAATGTGGAGCCCCCGTCTCCTTCCTAATTTCTGTTCTTCAGTTGGGAGTTTGTCTCTGGTCCTAGCAAATCCAACAGCCAGCTCTGCTCTAGAAACTTCCGGAAGGCTTTTCTTTGCCCTTTTAGAGCTCCCATTTTTTTGTTTCTCTGGAATGCGCTCTTACATAAACTCTACTTCTCCTGTTTAAATGTTTACACGACTTAACTAGTAAAAAATGGTAAAATGGAAGAAGCTCATTAAGTTCTTCTGTTGTATTTTTCTTTGGATTCAAATGGATTAGCTGCGTATTTGAAGCAAAGCAATAACAACATCTGAAAATCATTCCCAAACCACATTGTTTACTTGGTGGTGAGCAGTTTCTAAACAACACCAGCGGAGTCAGGAAGATCGCCTCTCTAGGCCACTGAGCAGCTCTTCCTAGAATTGTTGTAGCTGGTAATTAAACTGGCATACAGGGTATGATTGTTAGTGTTTTCTATTTTTATCAGTGGCTCTTCTACATTCTGAAAGCTATTCAGTCCTTGAATTACTTGTAAAATCATTTCCTTGTTTTGAAGAAGCATGTAAGACGTTCAATTAACTCTTAGGATCCTACAGCAAAAATGAAGGAATGTGCAAGTTTGACTGCAAGGATGTTCAGTGCAGGATTATTTATAATAGCAAAAAAGAAAATAACCAAATATTCAATCATAGGGAATTGGTTGAATTAATTATGGTACAATGCATAAAATGCCATTAAAATACATAACAAAATTATATGACCGTTTATTGCAGTGATGGCGAACCTTTTGAGCTCGGCGTGTCAGCATTTTGAAAAACCCTAACTTAACTCTGGTGCCGTGTCACATATAGAAATGTTTTGATATTTGCAACCATAGTAAAACAAAGACTTATATTTTTGATATTTATTTTATATATTTAAATGCCATTTAACAAAGAAAAATCAACCCAAAAAATGAGTTCGCGTGTCACCTCTGACACGCGTGTCATAGGTTCGCCATCACTGGTTTATTGATGTGTACAAATAAATAACAACATGAACCAATACTAATATTTTATATAATTATATTTATTAATATGGAAAGATACTTCTTTCAGTGGTAGTAACCAGCAGAGAGAGCCGTGCCAATTACAGTTGTAGATATACGGGGGAAGCGGCCCTGTGTTAGGCAGAGAATCGGGGCAGCCCTGCCAGAGCACACCGCAGCCTCCAGCAAAGTGGGATGAATCTGTGAGCCAGTGATGGTGCCCAATGGGAACAGCCTCTTTGGGAAGCATGTGTGGGATACCTCTTGAGAGCCCCCAGAAATACCCATGGCCAAACTGGAAGAGGGTGGAGGAAGTCCTGCCTCAGTAATTGTAGGGCTGAGAATCCATGAGGTTTTTTTTTTACTTCTTTTTTTGTTTGCTTATATATTTTTTATTGATTTCAGAGAGGAAGGGAGAGGGAGAAAGAGGTAGAAACATCAATGATGAGAGAGAACCATTGATTGGTTGCCTCCTGCACGCGCCCTACTGGGGATCAAGCCCACAACCTGGGCATGGGCCCTGACAAGGAATCCAACCGTGACCTCCTGGTTCATAGATCCACATTCAACCAGGAAGTCACACCGGCCAAGCTAAATGATGATTGTTAATAGGTTTCCATGTGTTCTGTAAACAAATAAAGCTTTGGAAAACTGGCTCACTTTTCTTTTTCACTACATGACAATAGATGACATATTTATACATCTTAAGCAGATAGTTCTTAACTACTTTCAAGTAATTGAGAAGACTTTGTTTACTTATAAAATTATGTTGACATTAACATTAATAAGTTAATTTCCCAAGAACTCCCTATATTCCTGCAATTTATGTTAGTTATGTAGATAGAGAAGTAAAAGTTTCTTTCCAAGTAGAGCTCATCTTTAAATTATCGGGAAATGTGAAGTAACTTTGAGTGACTAGTTCCAGGGACCTTCCACTGGCCATCTAACCAACTCTCGTGTTCCTACCACGTTTAAGCCTTAAGCTAGTTGTTACGTCCCTAAGGCTGAATGGGATCAGGTCCCTAATTGAGGAGACACACAAGACAATCGATGAGTATATTTTTAGTTAACCCTTGACATTAATGTTTCTAAAACCAGAGCATCTAATGTAAAATGAACAATAAGCCAATAGCAATGCAAGTAAGGACAAATAAATTAACTGGCTAATCCTTTTCTGCTGCTGACATAATCTCCTGTGAAGCCTCTACCTCAACTATATTCCGGAAAAGATCATCTTCCGTACGCAGTTCTTTGGGCTGAAAGAACAGTTTGGGATTCTTGAGTGTGACTGGGGAAAATCAGCCTGCAAAATTTTCCAAGTTCATAAGTGCTTCATATATCTTGCTCGTTCAACCAGTTCATCCCGTTGAATGACTAAAGGGGCAATGTTTGGATCACTGCCCAACATCAATGACTTCCTTTCTCATTGTATAGCAGACAAATGGTTGAGAAACTGATGACAGCTATGCTCCAGCCTGATAAACCCACCCCCCTTCCCAATGAATACCTCAGGATCCCAGGCCTCAATTATTTAGGCCATTCTTATTTTGAGGATGGATATGACTTAATTTAGTCCAGTAAAGGAAGTTTATTGAGGAGTTTTGGAAGTATCATCACTTTCAACATCTCCCAACCATTCAGTCCCCAAATAATCCCATGACCTGGAAAGCCTACCATCAAGAAATAGATTGCTGAATAGGTTGCTGCTTAGCCCTGAGCAGAGGATTTTGTGTTGATGCTCAGCCCAGATATGATCGAAGAGGACTTTGAATAAAGGAGGTCACCCCAGATGACAGTACTAGGGTTCAATTAGGGCAATAAAAAGCTGATCCCCTCAGGGGCATAGCTTCAGACTGGTTAACCAAGCCTCTCTGCCCAACAGGAAATGATGTGTTTTGAACTCTGTGTTGTTGCCCAGCCTCCCAGTTCCCATCATTTTAATCGGTTCTTTGAGTATTGGGTTGTTGGGAGTGATTTATCATCCAGACCCAGGCCCCCTGAGGAACTACAGCTAGAATTGATAAAGATAACAACACAATGCGCAGATCACGGAACTTGGCACCGATACCACCGATGGATGTCTTTGGGTTGGCTCCTGGGGAGTGCATCTCATGTCAGAGGGGTCATGCATGGAGATGTATGTAGTAGGTGCTGCAGCGCCCCACTCAGACCTCCTCATGCCAAGGCACTCATTGCCGCCATCTGTCAGGAGTGATGTCTGCTAGTGACTCATGGCCACTAGAAATTGTCCTACCTCTGAATTACACTTGTCCTCAGGGGAAGACTGGACCCAAAATAACAGGAAGGCAGGGATGTGGAGTACTACCCACTAACTTTCCTGCACCTGAATTCCTATCTCAGCGTCTATTTCCTCAGAATCCAACCTAAGGTAATAGTTGACAATAATGCTGCCAGGAAAAGCTTAAGAGAGCTTCTAATGTACCAGCCACTTTTCTAAATGCTTCGCATACACTCACTCATTCAATTCTCACAACCCGATGTGGTAGGTGCCATTACTAACCCTGTTTTACAGATGAAGCTAATGAAGCACAGAGAGCTGAAGTAAGCTATGCAAGTTCACACAGCTGGTGAGTGCCAGAGCTGGCAGCTAAGCCCGGGCCTTCTGTTTATTGGGTTCTGTGCTCTTACCTGTGCTGCCTCTCAGCCACTTGCAATAGTCCTTACTGTGTGCCAGCCATCTCCAAGCCCGGTACCTCTGCTGAGAAATACCAGGCCAAGAAAAATATCAAGTTGCTACAGAAG
>NW_005873518.1:19634-25264 GCF_000147115.1 Myotis lucifugus | reverse complement strand
ATTTCCCAGTACCTGGGACAGGACCCAGCATGTCCTCTTGCCAAATATTTGCTTAATAACCAGATGA
The DNA here is from genome assembly GCF_000147115.1 of Myotis lucifugus. Lineage (NCBI taxonomy): Eukaryota > Metazoa > Chordata > Mammalia > Chiroptera > Vespertilionidae > Myotis > Myotis lucifugus. Next base: position 25,197 of record NW_005873518.1, on the reverse strand, counting down.
TTGATTGTGCCTTTTATCTGGAAGGTAAACATGCCTCTTTGAACTCTGTTAAAAAACAATTTCAGACAGACGGAAAAGCAGATCGGGAGGTGTGGGGGGAGGACGGGGGGGGGGTTCCCACATGCCCGCTGGAGTCTGTGTAGGAAAGTACCACAAACTGGATGCTTAAAACCATAGAAACTTATTGTCTCGTGGTCGGAGGCCAGAAAGGCAAACCCAGGTGCTGGGAGGCCCACGCTTCCTCTGACCCCTGCAGGGATCCTCCTGCCCCTCCCGCACCCCCCGTGCCGCTGGCTTGCTGCCACCATTCGCCATTTCTCGCTTTGCAGCGACGACACTCCCATCTGTGTTATCATCACAGGAGTCTCTTCATGCGCCACCTTCTAAAAGCCCAGCCCACTGCACGTGACCCCGTCTTCACAGCACGTGACCCCATCTTCCAGCGACGGCCACGGTCTGAAATACCGAGTGTCGGGGCCCCCGTGGTCTTGTTTGTTTGTTTTGTTTTGAAGGGGTGAGGGCAGGAGGTACAAGTCTACCCAGAGGAGGAGTCTGGAGAGAAAGAAAATTATTAGAGAAAAGAGGGACTGACAGGTACCCCTGGAGCTCTGGTGAGGTCAGCCCCGGACCGCCCACCCCAACAAAGCCAATATTGCAAACAAGTGCGTCATGGGACATGTTTTGGTTTCCAAGTGCATATAAAACGTATGTTTACACTGTACTGGCGTCTGTTAAGTGTTCAGTAGTCTTATGTCTAAGAAGCAATGTATATAACTTAATTAAAGACACTTTATAGCCCAAACATGCTAACCGTCATCCGAGCCTTCAGCGAGCTGGGGACTTTTTGTTGGTGGAGGGTCTTGCCTTCCATTTGTGAAAAGCACAATATCTGCGGAGCTCAGGAAAGTAGGGTGCAGTAAAAGGAGGGGTGATGTAGATGACGACGACAGATAACCCGCCAGGAATGAATAATCTCCAGTGTGTAGGCACCAAACAACAGAGCCCTGGCCTGCACGGAGCAGAAGCTGCTTGAGCGAGAGGAGACACACAGCAGCCACCATTGCAGCCGTGGGCCTGACACCCCACCCCGTCTCAGCAGCTCCAGGGGCTCCAGACAGACCTCCAGCGATGGCTCATGAGGGGCGGAGCAGCGCGCTCAGCCAAGAGAGCCATGAGCAGGCGGAACTCTGCACCCGCAGGAGCCGGGTAACACTCCTCTCCGGCTCCCGGAACATTCCCGAAGGCGGGCGCTCTCCGGCTGCTGCGCTGACCTCCACAAACCAAAGGAGCGGACATCAGGCAGAATCTTCTCGGACCTTAATGGGATCCAGTGAAAAACAAACAACAGAAAGACAGCAGGGACCTCTTCAAACACTTGGGAATCCAACAACATACGTCTCAATAGTCGTTGGATCAAAAAGGAAAACTCAAGGGGATTTTTGACAATCCGGAGAAGGTAATGGAAATAAAACGCAGCCTATCAGAGTGTGGGGATGCAGCGAGAGTCGGTCTGAGAGGGAATGTTATCGTGTGTAAGGTGTATCACATTAGAGAAGGGGAGGCGTCTCATCATTAAACCAAACCCCACCTCAAGGAACTACAAAAAGAAGAGCAAAATACGCCCAAAGGAAATCGAAGAAAGGGACTGATCGTTATACGAGCAGAAATTAATGAAATTGGAAATAGAAAACTGTCAAAAACCCAGCTCCTTGAAAAGATCAAATTGAAAAACCTGCAGCAAGACTGACAATGAAGACTGAAAAGACACAAACCACCAGTGCCCGGGGTGACAGGTGTCATTCCGGATCCTGCGGACGTCGGGATGGTGGTAAGGAGCCGTGTGGCCCAGTCTGCACAGACACTGGATCCCCGTGATGAAAGGGGCCTGTTCCTCGGGAAGGAAGTTCCCCCAGAACTCGACCAAGATGGATGAGTAACCTGGACAGTTCAATAGCCATTAAGGAAATGGAATTTGTAATTACAATGTTCCTGAGAGAAATTTCCCTGCCGTTTCCAATGTCACTGCGTCTGAAGTGAGTTTCCATGGAGAATTTAACAAAACTCTTAAAGAATAAACACCCCTTTTCACAGTCTCCTCCAAAGAAACGAAGAGGAGCGAATACTTTCCAATTCACTCTATAAGGATGATATTACTTTTATATTAAAACCAGATAAAGACAATACAAAAAAATAGAAAACTATAGACCAATATCTCTCATACACTGTTACAAAAAAAATCAATAAAATATTAGCAAGTCAATTTCAACAAAGCATAAAAAGAATTATATATCATGACTCAGTAGGATTCCTCCAGTTATCAAAGGCTGATTCAATTCAGCAGTCTCCCAAATGGTTCAATTTGATAATCACCCCAAACTGAAAAAAGCCCAGATGTCCGTGGGCTGGATGGATAACCAGACTGCGGTGCCCCGCGATGCCGCCTGGGACTCAGCATAGAGAGGGAGGAGCCCCTGGGACCGCAGCGGCCTGGGTGCATGTGATAGGCGTTAAGGGGGAGAAGGTCCGACCCCACAGGGCGCACTGTCTCCCAGTCACACAATGCTACTGAGATGCGCCTTTCCAGGGGCGGAGACAGGCTAGACTCCGTGGGCAAACTACGGCCCGCGGGGCCGGATCCGGCCCGTTTGAAATGAATAAAACTAAAAAAAAAAAGACCGTACCCTTTTATGTAATGATGTTTACTTTGAATTTATATTAGTTCACACAAACACTCCATCCATGCTTTTGTTCCGGCCCTCCGGTCCAGTTTAAGAACCCATTGTGGCCCTCGAGTCAAAAAGTTTGCCCACCCCTGGAGGTTTCTAGGGCTCAGTGACCCGGGGAGGGGGGGGCAGGTGACGATAAAGGAGGGGCCTGGGGTGGTGGGAACGCGCCGTTCTGCTGTCCGGTCCGCGTGACGCTGTCCTGTAGATTTGCACGGTCACCGCTGGGGAATTGGGTCACGGCACACGGGTGCTCTGTAATATTTCTCACCACTGCGTGGGGATCTGCAATGATCTCAACATAAAAAGGCGGCTTTTAAAAGTATTTATTGGCTTAATAAAGGAAGGAAAGCTCACGGGGCGGGGCCTCAAGGTCGGCACTGACCTTGAAGTGAGTGCGGGGACCTGGAGGCACCCCGGGCACAGGAGTGTCGCCAATTCCAGATGACTGTCCCCTGGTGCCAGGAAGGGGCCAGAGCCCCACTTTCTGCGGTTTCTCAGGGAACCCGGGGGGGAAGGAAAAATAGTCATTAAGGTCCAGTTTCAAACTGCACTGAGCCCCATGGGCCTCCCTCAGCCTTCCTGCCTGAGAACAGGGCTCAGAACATCGATCGTCAGAGCACAAGGCCCCGAGCCGGGGGAGCCGTGACCCCTGCGCGAGTCCCAAGGACGCTGCCCTGGGAGCTGTTTTCCACTGAGCGCAGGAGCGGCGACACGACGCTGTAGGCAGTGAGCTCAGCGTGCTGACGGGGCCTCCACCTGACCCCCTTCTGAGCGGCGCTCATAGTCCTGCTGTCAGGACAGCCCCGGGCTTCCCCTGCTCCTGGGTCAGGAGCCCCCCTAATCCCGGGGAGCCGTGCGCTCACTCAGCCTGGGTGCCCGTCAGACCTGGACCCTCCTGGCTCTCCCACGTCCTGGCCCTCAGGCCTTGGGCCAGCTGGGTCATCTTTGGGGCTTCAGTCGCTGAACGTAGACGGAGAACTGGGGGTGGCCCGTTGTACCTGCATTGAAGGGCGTTTGAAGAGCAAAGGAGACAGTACAGTGCACTTGCTCAGGGCGTTGCGGATGCCAGCGCGGCCGCTGCTGTTCCAGGAGCAGGAACCACGGTGCTGGAATCAAAATACAGATCCCGCCTCTGCTCCCAGCGGGCAGGGCCACTCGTCGGAAGTGCCTTAACTTTCCCCTCGCCTCCTCGTCTAGAGCCTCCGTGTCAGAGGGGTCCGTAAGCAGAGCGCCTGCAGTTTTCACCGTCCTGGATTCCTGGGTGAACTGGTGGAGGCAAAGTGGTGGATGCCACGGGGTTGCAGCTCAGGCTGTGGAGTCTCACCGGCCTGAAGGGGAGCCCTTCCCCTGTCCCGTGTGCCCTCGTGGCCAGCCCGTCAGCTGTCCTACCAGGACAGCGATTTGTTTATGTCAGGGTCGTGTGCCCTGGTCTCCCATGCCTCCCCCTCCCGTGCCGAGTCATGATTGCTGTAAGACAGGTCAGCAAACCAGCCAGCGAAGGGCAAATCCGTGCGCAGCTGCCTACTGTGTGTTTCTGTAAACATAGCCCCCTCGTCTCATAGGCATCGTCTATGGTTCTCCAGCTTTATGGGCAAAGTTGGGTAGTTGCGACAGAGGCCAGAGGGCCTGCAAACCCTAAACCTTTTACTATCCAGGTCTTTACAGAAAATGCTTGCCAACCCTCCTCCAGGGAAATTATGATACTCGTGTCCCTGGGTTTCCTCGCTTCCCTTGCAGCTATAGAAAGATGGAGGGGGAGGGATTCTGAACAGACATCCTGGCACTGCTGTGCTAGTCTTGGACTCCCTACCTCTAGTTACCTCGATATGTGGGAAATCAAACTGCGACTTTTGAAGGTCTTTTAAAAATGTTTGTTGTTGTTGCTGCTCGTGACTCAACGCTGTCCACCTTTTGAAAACCCTTTTGCTATTTGCAAGCCTTTGGACAAATTGCTTAACTTCTCCAGGCCTCGGATTCCTTATCTGCTTCTCACGTTTACTAATAACCAGGGTTAAGTTAGATGATAATGATGAAGCTTTTGCTCAGCTCCTCCTACAGAGTAAGCAATTGATTATTATCATTTTTACTTAAAATACTTTTCCTGATGAATGCGTACATGCTTTTAAATCGCTTTGACTCTGAGTCTACACAGGCACACATTTGCCAAATTAAGTACCTTTTGCAAAAACATGTTTTATTGAGACATTTTTTGACAGCCAGAACATGTGTTTCTGTTGTGAAGAAAAATGTTTCCAGTTTAGAAATACTTGTTTTGACCATCTGTGTGGAAATGAACGTTTTGCATCTGAGTCCTGAAGCTACAACATACATTTGCTAACTGCTCTTGCAAATGTGTTTGTCCAGTTGTTAGGATATTGCCTCGAACCACCGAGGGGCACTCAGGCTCTTGGGCAAGGGTTACAGTTTCTGCCCCAGAGCTGCGCTCACCGAGGGAGGGCTGGGTGGCAGCTGGACGGGCAGCTTGGTTACTGCCCCGCGTGCTTCCGGCTGCTCCTCCCGACACGAACCTCACGCCCAGTGCTGGCTGCGTGGGCTTCACACGCCGTCACCAGGAATCCAGATCTTAATGACAGGTTATTCTTATGTCTCAACCGTCATACAACATTGATTTTTTTTTTACTGTAACTATATTTTTTTCTTTGAGGACCATGAGTAAATAGTATTTTTTTTTTTTTGGCCAAAATTAAAATAAATTCACTTGAGGCATATGGCTAACCGTTCAGTGTGGCAAGGGGTGAATCCTTTTCCAATTCTCATGTTGTTTCTCTTTCAAATTTTACTTGGTAGAAATCAGAAAGTAAGCTCTGGATAGCCTA
>NW_005873518.1:6457-17770 GCF_000147115.1 Myotis lucifugus | reverse complement strand
AGGTTCAGGTCAGGCGGGAAACGGCCTCAGTGTGTGTTCGCCATTAGTACCCGTAAGAAGTAAGTCTCGTGTATCTACTTTTCATCCCACGGCCTGCGCTCAGCATGGCTCAGAGCCCAGTAGCCTGTTAGCCCGTGGGGACGCCCTGAGGAGCTGATGGTTAGGGGGCTCTGTGCTGTCAGACTCACCATGGTCTTGCTTCCCATGGCCTCCTCCTCCTCCCCATCTTCCTCCCAGCTCCTTCCCTCCCCCTCCTTCTCTCCCTCCTCCCCTCCCTCTCTCCTTCTTCATCCCTTCCTTTCCTCCCCACCCTCTCTCCCCCCTCCCTCCCTCCCTCCCTCCCTCCCTGCCTCCTTCCCGTCCTTGTTTATTTATTAATTCGTGAATATTTTTAGGTCCCTGCAGTGTCCCAGGCACTGAGACTATAGCTGTGAGCATGGTAGATGTAGTTCCTACTCTAATGTACTTCATAGTTGGGTAGGGAGACAGACATTAAATAAATGACTGTATAAATACTTTTTGTTGCAAGTATAATGATTATTCCTATCAGACCCCAAAGAATTTCTGACTTTATTTTCTTAAAGATTTTTTCTGATTATAAAACCTTATAGACAACTTAGAAAATGTAGGACTGTATCAGGGGAAAAAATAACCTAAACTAACCCACTCGCAGCGTAACTCTTGTTAGCATCTGATAGCGTTCCTGCCCTCTGTGTCTCCTTGTACGTGTGTGCACATGTGTGTACGTGTGTGTGCACATGTGTGTACGTGTGTGCATGTGTGTGCACGTGTGCACCTTATGTGTGCATTGGGATCATAATGTATTCAATTTGCTGCTGCTTTTAGGAGCCTGTTTGCCTTTTGCTAATTAGCCTCTTGCAGCCCTTGGCGATGATGCTCTGAAACACATGCCCATCTCTGTCTTCCTCAGAGCACGTGCTTCCCTCTCTCCTTCCGGCTCCTCGTCTATATTGAAGGTCGTTAAAAAAGCAACACTAACTGTATTTAATGTAATGATTATCCAAACGTCTAATCCTTTATAGGTGCAAACTTCTCAAACAACCTTAAAAAATTAAAGAATGAAAGAAATAATATATTTAATTATTTCCTTATTTATGGATTTTCTAATTATCTCATTAAACAGTGTATTGAATTTAGAGACCAAAATCTAATCAGGAGAAAGCGCTTCTCTGTAAAGGGAGCGCGTCTCGTCATCTCTGCTCCTCTCGGCGTCCGCGCCAGCAGCTGGGACCCCCGGAAAGAGAACGGGAGGAGCGCGGTGTGTGGTACATCCAGGCCGTGCCCTGGAGGCAGTGCTGCGCGAGGCCCTCGTTAGGAATCCTTTGGAGACCTCGACAGGGAGATGCGGCCTCAGGTTCTCAGGGGTAGGCAGCGGACCGGGAAAGAAATCCTTGTTTTCCAGATGTGTCTCCCTGTCCGTCTCTGACCAGGTCCTGTAATGAGCCAGGCGGGAACGAAGGGCGTGCCGGCCACTCTCTGCTGGCTTTTCCTGGACCTTCGGGAAGGAGTGGCGATGAGCTGCGGGCCTGTGGCCTTCCATTGCTGGCCGGCTACTTGCGGGAGAGCAGGCGGTTGGCTGATTGCGGGAGAGCGGGCTGCTGGCTACTTGCGGGAGAGCAGGCGGTTGGCTACTTGCGGGAGAGCAGGCGGTTGGCTAATTGCGGGAGAGCAGGCCGTTGGCTAGTTGCGGGAGAGCCGGCTGTGCAAAGTGTGTGTTGCTCACTGCGCAGCGCTCCTGCCCGTCGCCGTGTGCAGTGTCCTTAGGACGCCCGGACCAGCTCGGAGCTGCTGCCTCTGCTTTTCCTGTGCAATTAGGCTTCCTCTGGCACAAATGGACCCGAGCGAGGGCTGGCTCACCAGGAGAACGCGCTTCCGCTCGGCTTCATTAAAGGCGGACGCGAGGCTGGCAGGTCCCTCCTCTCTGTTCCCGAGGCCAGGGCATCGGCACACTCCTGACCCTCCCCTTTCCTCGGTTCTTCTCCTCGTTGCCCGCAGGCTCTCTGATCATCTCCACCTGACGGTCATTATCTGTTGCCCCAAGCAAACAGATGCGGTCCTTGGTTTTACTTCTAAGCTCGGTGAGCAGCTCATAACTCACCCATTTCTTCTCCTCGCGTTGCCCCCACAGTGGCTCCTCGTTGTCCCCCGTTCTCTGTGCTGAGGCCCCGAGTCTTTGTTGCGGATCCTCCGTCTGTGGAGGAGGAAAGGCTGCCAGGCACCTTCTCAACTCGTCTCTGGACCAGCGGGCGCCAGCCTTCTGGACCTCACGGGCCACCAGGGGTCCGAGGACCACGGTTGGCGACCACTGCTCTGGCGATGCCAGGGCGTGCTGTCCCCGTCCCTCCGTCTAAGCACGCCCAGTCCCTGACCAGGATGGACGGCGACACAGAACACTGCAGGTGGGTGGAGACGGCCACGCCTTCGGGCTCTGGGACGCAGTGCGCGGGCTTCCCCGAGCTTCCTGTTGGTCTTGTCTCTCTGGGACGGGTGCCAGAGGAAACCCAGATGCCAGTGGGCACAGATGAAAGAACGCCTCCGAGAAAGCCAGCTCTTCCAGCCACAGGACACCGTGGGAGCCGCCCAGCAAGACAGAACCCTGGTGCGCAGTGACCACTGCCTCCAGCGAAGCACAGAAGAGGCCGGCCACGCCCACAAGCCCCACAGCGCAGGCGAGTGGGAGCCGTGGGGAGCCTGCCGCTGCTCTCTGGCACCGAGGTGCTCCCCGTCCCGGGCTCAGGTCAGAGGAGGCCCAGTGAGGAGTTGGGACTCTCACCCCCTCCGGGGGTGGCAGGATCCCTCCTGCTGTTCAGTGAGGCTGTGCAGGAGACCCCCCTCCCATCCAGGGGGTCTCCCAGAGGCTACCAGGAGCGTGAACTCACACCCCTCCCAGCGATGAGGAGCCTGCCTCCACCCCTGAGTGTCCACAGCGTCACGCGGGGACCCCAGCTCTCCCCTCGCCTGGAAGTGGTGAGAGAGAGGGTCAGAGCAGAGGAAGGATTGAACACACACACACACAACACTCACAGAATAAGTAGTTTAGCAAGGTCACGGGACACAGATCCGCATATAAAAATCAGCACCATTTCTGGTGAACAGATGGAAATTGAAATAAAAAATACAATACTTTTCACAGCTGCTTTGAAAAGGAATTAGTGTAAATCTAATAAAACGTGGCCAGGGCCTGAGCTGAGAACTGCGCAGGACTGATGAGAGGAATCCGAGCCCTGAAACACAGGGAAGCAGGCCGTGTTCATGGGTTGAAAGCAGGCAATTTCCCCCAAATTGATGTCCAGGTTGAGTGCAATTCCCATCAAAACCTCAGCGAGATTTCTGTCGGCCTCGGAAAGGTTATTCTCAAACAGACGTCGGAAGCAGAGGAGCTGAAACAAGTCTGAATCGGAAGGATGGAGGGGGAGCCGCTCTCCCCCGTTTGGCTTTGCACCGTCCAGCTGCAGTGTGCGCGCTGTGGCCCGGCGCGGGGACACACAGACCCGTGGACGGACGGGGGACGCAGAGGCGGCCGCACGGGGGCAGCAGCTGAGCGGCCGGGGTCAGAAGCCGTGGAGGAGGAACGTCGCCACCAATGGGGCTGGGCCCACCCACAGGCAAACTACACCCTGACCTGCCCCACTCCCGGGTTAGTCACCTCAGAGGCGTGGGGGTAAGTGTGACACTAACACTGCTCCACGTTCCGGAGGACACATCGGGGGAGACCTCTGGGGCCGGGAATGGGGAAGAGTTCTCACACCCCGAAGGCCTGGCTCCGAAAAGAAAACAATCGATACGTTTTACAGCTTTGCTCTGCCACACAGCCTGATCCGGGAGTGGCAAGCCACGCGGGAGACGGCAATACAGTGTCTGCCAGCCACGTGTTTGGGAAAGCACTCGTGTCTAGAATGCGCCGAGAACTCTGAAAACTCTGCGATTAAACAGATCTAGTTGTGAGCAGACATTTCAGGAAGGGGGATGTGTGGTGGCCAGTGAGCCCGTGAAGCGATGGCCAACACCATGAGCCATGAGAGACCATGAAAACCACAATGAAATGTCATTGAGTAGCCACTGGACCCGCGACAGTGAGAAGTGGTAACACGGTGAGGACCGGGGACTGGCGACCAGGCGCCAGGGCCGCCGTCTGCGAGACGGTTTGGCGGTCTCACGAGAAAACTGGACAGCCGGCCGATGTGGCTCAGTGGTTGAGCGTCGACCCATGAACCTACAGGTCAGGATTCAATTCCCAGTCAGGGCACATGCCTGGGTTGCGGGCTCGATCCCCAGTAGGAGGCATGCAGAAGGCAACCGGTCCGTGATTCTCTCTCATCATGGATGTTTCTCTCTCTCTCCCCCTCTCCCTTCCTGTCTGACATCAATAAAAATATATTTTTTTAAAAACTGGACACGCACTGAGGATCGGACTTAGCAGCTGCAGTCCTGAGCGTGCATCCCAGGGAGGCGATGCCTCTGTCCACACACGTGCACCAGCCGCTCGTGGGAGCTCCATCGTGAGGGCCCCTCTGCGTCCTCGCTGCGGAGACACTGGCCCGGGGTGGTCCGTCCAGGCCGCAGGGTGCTGCCCAGCTCCCGGGAGCCCCCTCAGGAGCAGCCCTCGGGGGGCTCGGGGACTGTCCTAAAGGAGAGCAGGCCGTCCCACCCTCGGCTCCTGGACGACTCGCTTGCCTGAGCCTCCACGTGCGAGGCACGCGCTTGAGGAACCAGTTGTGGGATCCGCTTAGGGAGGGGGAGTGTCTGCCAAGGCCTGCGGGGGAGGGTGGATGGCCGTGGAACATTCCGGGTCCTGGTTGTAGCGGTGAAGCCAGCTCCACCCGTGGTGAAGGCCCCTGTGCCCACCTCCGTGTCCGGCTGCTCGTGCCCCCCGTCCACGAAGGTGTGTCTGTCAGGAGAACGGGGAGGCGCCGTTCTCTCCTCTGCACTCCCCGGGACCCACAATCATTTAAAATAACGCGTGCTTTCCTGCGGGGTCTCCCGGGGGCCTGGGGGAGGGTGGTCCCACCTGAAACCCTTGCCCGGCCGCCCACACACCTGGCTTTGGCTGCTGTCCATCGAGTTGCAGTTTTGCTGTCTTTGTTCTTGGTGTGAACAGATGCTTTCGTGCTTTTTAGCCGCTGGCCTGAGATGGGGCTTTGGAAACGTCTGAGCCACCTCGCAGGGCGCGCTGCCCCGATGTCGCAGGGGCCCGGGCTCCCCAGGGCCCAGCAGTCAGACCGGCGGCGCTTCCTCCTGGCGCATCACCAGGACCCCACACGACTCCGTCACGGCTCCGGGGAGCAGAGCGTGTGCCAGATGCCCCACAACTTACAGGGTCTCCGGGCCTGTGTACTTTTTATCATTTGTACATTTTTAGAAATTGTTTGATACATTGACTATAGAGGGGGAAAGAGATGTTATTAAAACTCTAACATTTCTGATGAACCGCTTGGTCCCGCTAGCAGTGCCTCTCACAGTGACGTTCTCAGGACGGGCGGAGGGGGCGTTCCTTCTCCAGCGCAGAGTCTTGCTAACAGGCAGGAAGACACGGCGGGAATCGTCCCTCCTTGCACATGCGCACTTTGTCGCCCCTCCTGGGCCCCCGACAGGCGGGGGTGTGAGCCACCTCTGCGCCCTGCAGATCGAGCAGCTCACACGAGACCCTCACGTTCTAGACACACGTCATAACCCGCCTCCTCTGGTTACCCGGGATTCCATGCTGTTCTTACGACACTGAAAATAACCCGTCACCCAAGTCTGATTTCTTAATTAGAACTCACATGTTGAAATTACTGAGGACGGTGATCTGCTTGGAGTTGTTTCTAGTTTTTATGTGAAAGCAAGCTGTTTAGGGAAAATCTTTTTTTTATTTAACGATTTTTAAAAATTATAGATTTTTAGAGAGAGGAAGGGAGAGAGAAACATCAATGTGAGAGGGAACACCTCTCAGCTGCCTCCTGCACGCCCCCTACTGGAGATGAGCCCACAACCTCAGCCTGTGCCCTGACCAGGTATGGAACCTGCAACCTTTTAGTGCATGAGGCGATGCTTAACCATTGAGTCACACCAGCCAGGGCAGGGACAACCTTTCTCTGTCTCAGTGCTTCACTTAGTGACACACTTGTCTGTGTACCTCCTGGCTCCCCTTGCACCGCACGCTGGAGCAGGACGGCGGCAGCTACGGCAGGCGGTGGGCGCCTGTGCACGGGGATGACCGATAGCTGTGTCACTGCTTGGCTGAGAGGGCTGCCAGGTGAGGGAGAAAGCGCGAGAGGCTGATGGGTCACAGTCCTGGCGGAGCCCCGCCGGCACCTGAGGACATACATGGCCCAGGCCCCAGGGAGCTTGTCCTGGCCCGTGACCACCTGTCCCCACATCACCTGGCCCTCCCACGGGCAGTGACGCTGCATCGTTAATAACTGCCTGGTTGCCGTCTCATCACTGTGGCTTCATGTGGCCGCGCAGAGATTCTCCTCTGAAATACAGAGCATATCTGAAAACTGTGCTTTTACATTCTGTCAATCTCAAACTTTAAAATTAAATTTTATTTCCAGGGAGCTCTGCGGAGGTGCTTTTGTGAATTCATCAACTCTAATTCAATAGCAATTTTTATTGTTGTTCAGAAGGTGGAATAGCTTTATGTCCAAAGGTTCAGATTCTGTAATTGGAGGAGGCTGCTGTGCTTTCTGTTTTGTCGCAGGAAGCAGCATGATTCAACTTTTGAAAACAACATGACAACATTTCTAAATGTTTTTGCAGATTCCCCTTCTTCCTTTGAAGGGCGCGTAATCTCCATGAACTGGGAGGCCCTGCCTCCATCATCCCTGCCGGCGAGGACGCCTTTGTTTTGCCGTTAACTGTTTACGTAGCGCTGGTTGCACCGGGGGTGCATCGGAGACTGGAAAAGAGGTCTCCTCGGAGGGCTAGGGGGAGAGGCAGGCACAGTAAACAAGATAGTTACCCACAGCCGTCAGTGACGGAGGGGACGGAGTGGCTGTGGGTCAGCAGGTGCTGATTCCCGAAGCACATGGAGGAGCCGAGAACCCCCGGGTCGGAGCCTCTCGGGCTGTGGGGTGGCGACCCCAGGGAGCCCGGAGCAGAGGAGCTGCGTTTGCTGAAGAAACAGGAGGAAATGCATGTGGTGGGAGCCGGGGACTCTAGGGCGAGCCGTGGGGATGGGGGTGGGGTGGGGTGGGGATGGAGGTGGGGATGGAGTTGGGGACCGGGACGGGGACGGGGAGCTAGGCAGGGCCCAGGCCCTGCGGCCTTTAGTCTGTGACATCATTTGGAACTGGATTGTGAGCACGGAGGGACGCCTCTGAGCCCCGCGAGTGGGGTGGCCCTGCTCGTGCCGTGGCTGCTGTATAGAGGCCGAGACTAGGGAGAGGCCGCCAGGCTGACCCGGAAGTCCTCTCGCTCGGGCTGCTGTTCCAGTGGGCAGGTCACGGGAGCGCGTGGCGGCTTCCTCGTTTGTGAACCGAGATGAATGATACCGTCTACACGGTGAGGTGTGGGGAGGGCTCCATAAGGAAATGTGTGGGAAAGGCTTCACCCAGTTTGGGAGCAAAGCAAGTGCTCCTCGTGTCCTGGTGACTGTGGCTGTTGTGAAAGGGTGAAAGCCAGGTGCCTGCCCTCGTGGCGCCGGCATCGGGCACATGCACGCAGGGGGCAGGAGCTCTGCTGCGGGAAGTGCGCGGGTCTGCCTGGACCTGAGAGGATTGATTCCGGGGAAAGGGGCAGAGAAGGTGCAGGAAGGCACCGAGTCGGAGTGTGGCTAGTACACGTCCAATGGCCCTGTGATCCCCCAGTTGCCTCGAGGCGTCTCCCGGGCCCTCAGTCATGCCATCGGATTCCTTGCTTTGGGTTAGAACCTTGCTCCCCAAAACCCTTTGAAGATACAAACCCCAGACTCAGTGCCCCAAACAGTGATGACTGTGGTAGCCCCGAGCCTGTCTCAGGGGATAGAATAGCCAGAGGAGCCGGCCCCGGAGGCTGGGGAGCTTCAGGTCAGCAGGAGGCCGGCTGCATCCCTGGGGCGGGGCAGGAGCCCGAGTCGGAGGATCGGGAGGTTGTGGGCAGACAGAGGGTGCAGGAGCCCCTCACAGAGCTGAGGAAATGGCCCAGCCAGTGTGGTTCAGTGGTTGTGCATCTTCAATTCCCGGTCAGGGCACAGGCCCAGGTTCCAGGCTGGATCCCCAGTGTGGGGAGTGCAGAAGGCAGCCGGTCCATGATTCTCTCTCATCATTGATGCTTTATCTCTCTATCCCTCTCCCTTCCTCTCTGAAGTCAATTAAAAGGTAAAATAAAAAGCTAAGGAAGTGGGAACACATCCTCGAGAAAAGCACCTGCTTCAGGCTGAGTGTGTAACCGGCATTGTCTTCCTCCGCTGGGAGCAGCCGGGCCACTTTCTCCTCAGAGCCTTTGGGGACCGAGGCTCCGTGTACAGTACAATCGGGTTGTCGGTGTGGCCCTGCTCAGGGACACCCAGTTCCTAACAGTAAGGAGGGTTTCCAGCGTTTAAGAAAGAAAGGATTTCCTGGGGGGGGTGAGGGGGAGTCAATGACGTCACGCGCGTTCCCTCAGGGGCTTTTCGCTCATCGCCTTCCTGTCTGGGACGCCTCCGCTGCCTGTCTCCCCACGTCCGTTAGCACTGAGTGGGGCGCGGCCGAGACGGGCGTGTGCGGCACAGAAAGCGCAGCAGAGGCCTTCACACCGATGTCCCCTCCCCGGGCCAGGGCCGTCGGCGCCAGGTCCCGGTCAGCGCGCCCCGTCCAGTCCCAGGATGTGCTCATCGGCGGGAATGGGAACCAGCGCTCCCTCCTGAGAGCAGACTGGCTCTGGAAGCAAAGCTCTCAGCAGCGCGCTGGTCAGTGCTGTGCCCGCTGCTCCTGCGCAGGGACTGTGGGCACAGCCTTTCACTCGTGGGCGAGTCACAGACCCAGTCACCATTGCGATGGAGGACAGAGCTGAGAACCGGACGGCAAAGCAGGCCGCGCCCAGCCACGGGGAGGCCGCCTTCACCCGCGGCTGACTTCAGAGAGGGCGCCTCAGACCCGGATTCCTAAGCCGCTTCGTCCTGTCCCCAGACACGTCGAAATGTCAGATCAGAGACCGGGACGGGCAAGGGTGCAGCCAGCAGTGAGGAAGGAGTGGGCCACCACCGCCCTCCCCGGAGACAGAATGCAGAGCACGGAGCCGGGAGTCCCAGCTCCAGCATCGGGAGCCACAGCGGAGGCGGGAGTCACCAGAAGCGGGGACAGCTCCGGCGGGTTCCAGGCGTTCGGCACCGTGACTGCAGACGGCACCGGTTCCCTCTGACCGCAGTGCCCTCACTGTAAGAGAGGAAGGACAATTACTCGCGTTGGAACGAGGTGAAATAATATTTGCGATGAGGGCCTTGGCACAATAGAACTACAAGGTAATTGCTGGCTTTTTCACTCCTTTCTGCCTTTTGATTCCCTGTTTAGTCACTGACTGGTCATTGGCCCTCGCTGGGACTCAGTTTCCCCGAACCTGAGAGAAGACTGGTGCTCTATTTTCGCGTTTCATACCCGCGGAAGCAGGTCCTTGCCGTGCTCCGCCTTCTGGACCCTCGGGTCAGCGGGTGGGCGTGTCCTCACCACATCGCTGGACGGAGGACAGAGGGCGGCTCAGCCGGGCCTCCAGGAGCGGGGACCCCACTCATGCACTTATTCCACATACTGCACGGAGGACAGACGGCAGCAGGTCTGGGCCTCCAGGAGAGGGGACCCCACTCATGCACTTATTCCACATACTGCACGGAGGACAGATGGCGGCAGGTCTGGGCCTCCAGGAGCAGGGACCCCACTCATGCACTTATTCCACATTACTGCACGGAGGACAGATGGCAGCGCAGCCGGGCCTCCAGGAGCGGGGACCCCACTCATGCACTTATTCCACATTACTGCACGGAGGACAGACGGCAGCGGGTCCGGGCCTCCGGGAGCGGGGACCCCACTCATGCATTTATTCCACATACTGCACGGAGGACAGACGGCAGTGCAGCCGGGCCTCCAGGAGCAGGGACCCCACTCATGCACTTATTCCACATTACTGCACAGAGGACAGACGGCGGCGGTCCGGGGCTCCGGGAGGGGGGACCCCACTCATGCACTTATTCCACATACTGCACGGAGGACAGACGGCGGCGGGTCCGGGCCTCCAGGAGGGGGGACCCCACTCATGCACTTACTTCAGAAGCAGGCGCTGCTGCACAGAATGAACCTCCGAGCGTTTTCTCTAAAAGGCGAGGCCTTGCAGAAGCTGGAGCATCGGCCGTGGGAGATTTGCATCGCGGGGTGTCGCTGCCCGGTGGGGCCGGAATGAGTTGTTTTGTGTGCTGGTCTCACACTTCGAGGGCTCTAATTAAGTGCCAAATGCAATGAAATTAATAAATGGCACCAATTTTTAGGCGTTAAAATGGGCTTTGGGAGAATGCAGTGTGGGCTCAGATTGATTATTATTCTAATCTCTTAAGTTGTGAATCAATATTATGTAGCATTAAAACTCAATTAAATAAAAAATAAATGAAGAAGCAAGTGGAGGGACATTCATCTCTCGGTTGGTTCGACCTCTCAGGAATGACTTAAAATCTGTCCAATGCTGAGATTGTAATTGTCCTTATTGCTCGCCAGATTCCAAAATAATCGCCCATATAATTAGCATCCGTTAATGAGAGATATTAAAGTACCCTGCTCACCAATATACCACCGTTATAAATTGTTCAAATCGAGTTGCAAACTTCAGGTTTTATTTAACCTTTGCGGATGAACTGCCGGCTATAAAGGAATCGATTTATTAATGTGATTCCGTACCAGAAATGTTATTAGGCCAAGAACGGTTTGACCCAGCATTTCCCATCCACCCGTGACAGAAGGTGGGCCAAGTGGGCACCTCCCTCCCTGGGGGCACCGGCCACAACTGAGCGGAGGCCAGGCAGGGGACAGACGGCGGCGGCCTACGGAGCGCCTCTGTCCTCACAGGCGGCAGAGCAGGGACAGAGCAGGCCCCCAGCGGGCCGGCAGGATGCAGGGGCCACAGTAGCTCTGAACAGTGACGTGTCGTCGGAGCGACAGCCCGCACGTGAGGCCAGAGCCGATCCAACTGCTGCTGGAATAGGCTCTTCAAATGGGAGGGCGTCTCCACAGCCTCCCCGATGTGCAGGAGGCCACGCAGCAGGGCCCCAGGCCTGGAGCCGGCGCTCGCTGCCACGAGTAGCAGAGGTGGGGACGTGCTTGACACGGTTAAAGCAGCCGTCACAAAAGCCTTCACAGCAGCACTCATTCTTTT
>NW_005873518.1:0-6183 GCF_000147115.1 Myotis lucifugus | reverse complement strand
AGCTCAGTCGCAGACCCAATGACAAGGAGAGCAGGTGACTGGAGGGCAGGTCAGTGGGATCTACGCACCCTGAGCAGCAACGGAGACCTGGAACCAAAAGAGCCTCAGGGCCCTTTGAGACGAGAACCAAAGATCTACCGTCCATGTCATGAGCGTCCTGCAAGGGGGGGACTGGGGGCCTGAGAAAGAAATACTGGTTTAAACCCCCCAGATTGGAAAAACCCACAAACCTGGAGATTCAAGAAGCTGAATATTGGAAAAAATTAAATTAAAAATAAATAAGTACATAAATAGTTTTTTAAAAGCTGAGTAAATCCCAAATAAAGTAAAAAAAAATCTATTCAGAGACAGATAGGTTATAATTAGACTTAAGAAGTGTAAAGAAAAAGAAAAGATATTCAAACTGAAAAATAAAAAGAACCGTCAGGTTCTAATTCTGTATCTGCATCTGGCAAAAATGTTATTCGGGAGCGAAGGCGAACGCTTGGACCAAGGAGAGCCAGGCATGCGCTGGTAGCTACCCCCGGACGGAGGGAAGGGATTGGGGAGGGGAGTTTCAACTACAGAAGGGAGAGCGGGGCAAAGAAATGGACCGAGTGAAGCTAGAAGAGGCCGTCCTCCTCCGCATTCGTTATTAAGTTGTGTTGGCAACGGGAAGGGTAAAGTGACGCCGCCTCCGAAGTGGTGCCAGCCGTTCAGAGAGGGAACGCGACCTTGTTCTAAAAGCGGGGGAGGCAGCCGGTCCCGGCACGTGTGTAGAAGCGGTAGGATGTTTTTACGTGCGGGCTGTGGAAAGTTCTCTGTGCCTATTGTAACAGTTGGAGCAGCCACCAAGAAAACTGTACACAATGAGAAGCTAAAAACACTATTAAAATCAGGATGGGATCCTAAACACCCTTCAGCTGACCCCCAAGAAGGCAACAGAAGGGAACGGAGGAGCTAGGGGCCTGGTGCTTACTGGGCCGACTCGGTGCTGCCCCTCCAGGAGGGCACAGGCCGGCGCGCGGCTCCCCTGGTGCCGGCACCGTAAGGCAGGGAAACCGGGAGGCCGTTGGGAGGGAAGAATAAAACTGTTCCTGCTTCAGATGGCCTTACTGTGTACACACAACCTCCAGACACACTTACCCAAACGCCGTAGAGTAGTTAGTGATTCGGCAAGATTGCAGAATGCAAAATCAACACACACAGGCCGGTCACACGCCTGCATAGCAACAAGCGTGTGGAGACCAGAGTGGAAACAGTACTGCTCACAGCTGCTCCGGGAAACCAGACCTCAGGTGTCCCCCCAGCAAAGCGCACGGGGTCTGTGCTGAGAATTAGGAAAGGCTGGGGGGCGGAATACATTGTGAAAAGACCCAAGTAACTGCAGAGACTGACTTCGTTCGTGGACTAGAAAACTCAGCGTAGGAAACGCGTCCATCCTCTCCAAGTCGATCTATTGGGTTAACACAATTTGCATCAAAAAGCCAGTCATTTTTTTGTAGATATCGACAGTCTCATTCTAAAATGTATGTGGCATGGCAAAGGTCCTAGCATAACCGTTCTTGGAAAAGAATAATGAAATGGAAGCATCGCTCTCTCCGTTATTAAGGATTGCTCTGTAACGGCAGTAATGGGGGGTGTTGGCAGCTAACCCAGGACTAGACCCACATGAATATGTCCAGCTGGTTTCTGACAAAGGTGCAAGGGATTCGGCGAAGGGGAGACAGACTTTACGGTAATTGTGGCCGAGCAATTGGCCCTTCAGAGAGAGGGAGAGAACTTTGACCCGAACCTTGTACTTTACTTTTAAAAATGAATTTGAAATGTAATATGCATTTGAATGCACAATGTAAAAGTTTAAAACTGTTAGAAAAATCAGAGAGTATCTTTGGGATAAGAGTAGGAGAGGGCCCCAGCCAGTTTGGCTCAGTGGATAGAGCGTCAGCCTGTGGACTGAAGGGTCCCGGGTTTGATTCCCAGTCAGGGCACATGCCCGGGTTGTGGGCTCAATCCCCAGTAGGGGGCGTGCAGGAGGCAGCCAATCCATGATTCTCTCTCATCATTGATGTTTCTATCTCCTCTCTCCCTCTCCCTTCTTCTCTGAAATCAATTGAAATAAGAGTAGGGGAGGAGTTCTTAAACTTGAGGATACCAAAAATATGATCCATGAAACAGAAAGAAAGATAAACATGGACTCTTCACAATTAAAAACGTTTACAAACGACCATGAAAAGACACATTGCAGAGCAGACATGGAGAAAATATTGGCAAAGTGCAAGTGTGAGGAAGGGCTGTGAGGGCAGCAGTCGCCGACCCGGACCTCACAGACCGCCGGTTGGCGACCGCTGCGCGAGGGCGTATAGAAGACGGAAACGACTCTCAGAAACCAGCATGAGGAAAACCGCTGTCAGAAAAGACGCGCGAGACATGCAGACACCTCAGCAAAGAGAATGTGCAAGTGAAAAAATGTAAAAGAAGGGGTGTCTGTAGTACTTTCAACAATAAAGGTAAGTTTTTAAACGAGAGAATACGCAAACGGCACACGGCGCATGAAAAGATGTTCAACGTCACTCCCCATTAGGGAGATGCAAGTTAAAACCACAATGAGGGGTCCCCACTGTCCCATCAGAATGGGTAAGACAGAGAGACAGCACCCCATGCTGGCGAGGAGGCCCGGGAGCCGAGCCCTGCGGACATCGCCGGGGGCGTGTGGCCGGCGCAGCCCCTGGAGACCAGGCAGGGGTTTCTGCTGGAACGGAACCGCGCCTGCCGCCTGCCGTGGGCTCGGCACCGCGCCTGGGGCCTCCCCAGAGACACGGGGGCTGTGTGCACACGAAACCCAGGCACGGCAGCTTCATTTGCAACCGCCCCAAACGGAGAAAACCCCAACGCCCCGCAGTAGATGAATAGATAAGAAACGGCTACCTGCGTCCCATGAAATACTGCTCAGTGATGGAGGGACAGACCACTGACACAGCGCGGATGGGCCGCCGGGAGTCGGGCTGAGCAGGAAAAGCCAGTCTCCAGTGGCCGCGGATGGAGAATCCCATCGTGTGACCTTCTCTGAGCCACATGCCAGGAGCATGGTGTCTCAGCTGAGTCTATGCCTCGGGGGCCGAGAGGCGAGGTTCCCAGACTGTTCTTACCTTCGAGGTCCTGGGTGAACGGTGCGGCGAGCCTGTGGTTAGAATAGACTCCGGCACAGGGACGCCAGGCTGGGTGCCCCTGCCCTGAGGCTGCTGCCGTCCTGGGGGTGGTTCAGGCACCGGCCCTGCGTCCATTGGCGTTGGGGGGAGAGCGGGGAGGAGGCGCGCCTGCCCCGGAGCCTGGCCTGGAGGCAGCGCGTACCCACCAACGGCCCCTGACAGGCCGCTGTCCCATGGCCACCCGACCTGCACCCGGGTCCGATACAGTTTCTGGCTGCGGAGCCCCTTCCCAGATGAAAGTGTGTTCAGGGGCAGAAGATGGTGGCAGCCCGGACCCCGGGTGTGCCCCACAGCCACCTCAGCGTGGACTTCCTCTGAGCCCCGCCCTTTCCCTGCACATGGGCTGGGGGGCCTTGGCGGAGAAAGACGGCCCCCGTGTGAAGCCACTGCCCGTGGCGGCGGATTGGTTGTTCTGGTTCCAGCTCAGTTAGGGGAGAGCTCGCGGGCATCTGCCAGCTGCAGGGAAACGCCCGTGGTCTCAGCAGGGAGGCGGAGGGCGCGGGGATGAGGGTGGGTCTGTGGGGATGCACACCCAGGCCCAGGGCTTGGCCGTGACCTGGTGTGAGGCGGCTGTGACCTGGTGTGAGGTGGCCTTGACCTGGAGTGAAGGTGGCCGTGACCTGGTGTGAGGCGGCCTTGCAAGGTGAAATGCAGGAAGGGCGTGGGGCTGTGGGTTAAGTGACCCTGAAATCGGAGGAGAGTTAGGTCTGGACAGATTGCACACTTGCAGAAACGTTTTCTGGTCATCACAGAAGAGGCTGCAGTGGAGGGACCCTGAGAAGAGCAGCAGTCAGTGCTGTGGGTGGTCACTGTCAGGGAAGAACTTGAGTCCATCCTCGCGACTCGTTTCCCTCTCCTTGTTCATATAAACGTGTGGAGAGTCAGGCGCCCCGGCCACCCTGAAGGGATCGCAGAGCCGGGGCTGTCCCCGCTGCTGGAGCCGAGGCCACGGAGAGCGGTCCCCTCTGCGAGCCCGTCCTGAGTGACCGCTGATGGGAGCCACAGGTGCTACTGGACTAAAGTGTCTGAAATGATGGCCGTCGGGTTCAACTGTATTGAGCAGCCGATTGACCCCGCGCTAAAACATGCTCACACCACAAAACGGTGCCCCCTGGGAGGAAGGTGAGGTTGTACCAGGGGCCAGGATCCCGGAGCACCAGGGACGCTATGAGCAGGCCCGGGGGAAATGAGAGCTGGCTTAGAGCTGAGGGCAGGTCGCCCCTGTGGGCCCGCGGGCGGCTGGGGCCGGATGCCCGCGAAGAGGAAGTCTCTGGACCCCACACATCGCAGCTGGAAACCCTGCCAGCCTGGTGCGGACCAGCCGGGAGAACCTTCCACCGCTCCTCGCCAACGCCACGCCGCCCGCTTGGCAGCAGCTTCCGGTCCTGGTGACGGGATTGTGAGATGTGCTTATGAAAATTCATTAACTCTGATCAGCACGAAGAACGAAGCTAATGCGTTTGGATATTAAGATCGATGGTTTATGCAAACAATGCGATGAGGAGTAGTGACTCAACTATTGGCATCTCTCGCCGGTAGGAAATTAATGTTTCGTAACCTTGCGGCAAGTTCTGAAGCCCAGCTGTCGCCCTCTCCCTGTTTCTAAGGGAATAGCTGGATTCTCTGTTAGGAAGAGCATTCTAAGATATTTATTGCTATTTGCTTTATTCAGTGCAATGCAGTTGCTTCTGATTTTATTCTTTGTCATTAAATCATTGCCAAGATTGCCATTCAGGTTTCTGAACATCTAAACCCGCAATGCTTCAAACACGTTAACAAACTCGGACGGCCCTGGCGGGTGGCTTGGTCAGTGGGAGAGTCATCCCCGTGCACCAACAGGTTGCAGGTTCGAGTCCCAGTCAGGGCACAGCCCTAGGTTGCAGGCTTCACCCCCAGTTGGGGTGCGTGTGGGAGGCAAATGATCGATGTTTCTCTCTTCTCTTTTTTCTTCTCTCTCTCTCTCCCTCTCTCTGTCTCTCTCTCCCTTCCTCTCTCTAAAAATCAATCAACATATCCCTGGGTGAGGATTTGTTAAAAATGTGGACAGTGGGGAACACCAGATTCTGGGTTCTCTGGAGTAGCCGGGAGCTGGGGAAGCCACCGCTCGATGCCGCAGGTTTCAGCCGCGACCTCCGTGCCCCCCGACCTCCGGGTTCCACGTTTCTAGTCCATGTTCTACCGTCTGGCCCTGCACCCAGTGCCCTCCAGCTGACGCCTCTCCATGTGGAGTCCGTCCGGGTGTGAATCCCACGAAAAGGTCCTTGCTCGCCGCCTCTGCTAGATGCACTGGGAAGAGACACCATTTATTACTTGCTAATCAAACTGTAATTGCCTGTCTCTGTGATAAATAGATGGCGGGGAAGGTGGGTCTGAGTGACACACCAGGGAAAGTGCCTCTCAGCCTTTACCGGGGTGACGTGCCGTGACAGGGAAGCGAGCGGCCGGGAGGGAGGCGACCATGTTTCCCTCCGCGGAAGGGAATTGATCTCGGGAATTTCGCCGGCATCGCAAACAGGCCCCGGGAAAAGCACCGCCGATGGTCTGCGGGCTGAGAGGGGGGCAGCCGCTTGGCGTGGGAACGCAGCCTTGCTGCCGTGTTGATTCCATCAGGGCCCCGAGTGTCCGCGTCTGTGACCTAAGTGTAATCAGAGTCCCTGAATAGGAAATGGTTTCGGCCCGCCGCTCTGCATTCTGCAGAGGAAACGGACGCCGGGCTTGTCATTAGCGCTCCCGTCAGCTGTCACCGCTGGGCCCGGTGCCTTCTGCATCCCCACTGGGCTCTGGGGGCGGGGTGCCCCTCCGTCTGGGGGCGGGCTGCCCCTCCGTCCTCTGTTTGCAGGGACAGCACTTGCACAGGAGCTTTGCGAAGAAAACATGGGGCCGGTGCCTCTTCACGCACAGCCCCTAGTGCTGCCTCCGTGTCCCTCTTCTGTTCAGGAGCTCCACCAGCACCGCACCACACGCAGCCCGCGTGTCTGCGTGCTCCTCCCGTCCG
>NW_005873517.1:10688-23229 GCF_000147115.1 Myotis lucifugus | reverse complement strand
AGGGGGGCGGGGGCTTGCAGGGGGGGGCGTGCACAGGGCTCAGCGGGTGCTCTCTGCCTTCAGAGTTTAGCTTTTAGGGGCTCTGGGGTAGGGTGGAGGGGGGTTGGAAGCAGACGGGGGCAATGGGCTAGTGTGCTGGCTCCCAGCGGCTTCCCCTTGCCCACTGTCACGCTGGGTGAGCCCGTAGCCTCTCTGCCTCGGGTTCCCGCCTGTAAATGGGGATGAGGGTGAAATACTCCTCAGGTGGCCATGGCAGCCGACGAGTTAATGTAATAGACGCCCTGAGAACAGGCGGCAGGTGGTGAGCGCTCACTGTGCGTCGACTAGCGGAGTCGGTGAAGCAGACGCTGTGTCGGTGGTCAGGGGAGGGGACCGTCTTAGTCTGCCCGGGCTGCTGTGACAGGTGCTCTGACAGGTACCACAGACTAGACATTGATTTCCCAGGTCTGGAGGCTGCAAGTCCAAGATCCAGGTGCCGGTAGGTTGGCGTTTGGTGAGGCATCTCCTGGCTCATATGCGGTGTCTTCTCACTGTCCTCACAGGGCAAAAGGGGTCTCTGTCATAAGGGCACTAATCCATTCCCGAGGGCCCCACCCTCATCTAATCACCTCCCCAAGGCCCCCCCTCCCGATACCATCACATGGGGGTTGATTCAGCATAGGAGTTTGTGGGACCCAGACAGTCCATCTGTGGCTGGTGGGGGGCCTGGTGGGCTCCCAGATGCCCAGGGCCCGCCTCTGTCCTGCCCCGTTTCCTGTGGCGGGTGAGGGCAACCTTATTTCGCATGGAGGCCCTGGCACATTGTCTCTTCTCTGCCCAAGGTAAACCCAGTGTAGGCCCTGGGCAGGTTGGAGCCTTGTGACCGACACGCCGCCCTCGTCACCTGGTGCTCCGCCCCCAGCACTACCCAGTGTGCCCTCCGTGTGTGCCTGCCCTGGGCGCTGACCGGGGAGCGGTGGGGGCTGAGGCTGGGCATTGGCCCTGGTGCCTCTGCAGAGGGAGAGGGCGTGGGGCTGCTGAGCTGCGCTCCTGGTGGCAGGGGCGGTGCTAGGGTTTCCTTCTTACAGGATTCTCAGTGGTGGGGTGGGGACAAGCTTTGTGAGCCCTGGGGGGCGGGCAGGGGTTCCCCCGCTGCCCCTCAGACACGCCCTGGGGTGCCTGGCCCACCCAGAACCTCCGGGAGGTGGGCACCAGCATCTACTTTCTTCTGAGCTGCAGGCATGGTTCTGGTCGGCAGAGCTGAGAAAGGTCTGGAAGCAGCAGGTTCGAGTCCCGGGAACTTAGGGGCGAGTGCAGGGTGTGGGGAGGTGTGAGCTGCTAGTGCTATGGAGAGATGCACACGGCGGAGCTGCCACTGGAGCCTCATGTGGAAATACAGGGCACACGCGCTGGAGGGGCTGGAGGGGCGTTTGCCAGATACAGCGGGGGTGGGGGGGTCGGGTCCTGGGCTAATGATTCTCCCATAGCTTTCTCTGGGTTTCGCAATTTCTCCATCGCACATAAGTTGCTTTTATGTTCAGGGAAAGAGCAAGATGTAATTGTTTTTAGAAGTTCATTGTCAAGCCCTGGCCGGTTGGGCTCAGTGGATAGAGCTTCGGCTTGCGGAACGAAGGGTCCCGGGTTCGAGTCTGGTCAAGGGCATGTACCTCGGTTGCAGGCTCGATGCCCAGGCCCTGGTCTGGGTGTTTGCAGGAGGCAACCAATCCATGTGTCTCTCTCACATCCATGTTTCTCTCTCTCTTTCTGCCTCTCCCCCTTCCTTCCACTCTCTCTCAAAAATCAATGGAAAGATTTCCTTGGGTGAGGATTAACGAAAATAAAAAAAGTTTATTGGCAAATTGAAAGAGTGCGCCCAGCCCAGCCCCCACCCCGGTTTGAGACTCCGGGCCCCTGCGGCTTGGCTTCCCCAGCTCCGGGCTGGGGCGCTGAGTGGAGAGCAGGCTGCACTGGAGAGCAGGCTGCACGGACCAGACCGAGTCTGCAGGCACTGCTGGCGGCTGCATTTTTGGCCGCAGAGGAATGTGACCAGAGCTGAGGCCCCTGACCTCTGCCGGGAGGGGAGGGGGCCACCGCCCTGTCCACCCGGCCAGGCCCCTGCGGCTCTGCGGGCGTTGGAATGGCCGGGCCTGGTTGTTCAGGACCAATGAGCGCACCTCGGAGCTGGTGGCCGATTGCAGAAGGGCCTTCACGGGGTCATCCTGTGTCCGAGCTGGGAGGGGCCTTGCAGTTCAGCCCCTTCCTGGACTTTTCCAGGAAACTGAGGCCGCAGGGGTCATCTGCCTGGGCAGGGTGGGGCATAGATGGCGCTTGTGACAACTCGATGCCCCGCCCCGCGGCTCTGGGCCGTCTGCAGAGCTTCCTACCCGCCCACACCGAGCACTTTGCTGGGGACAACGCGGTGAAAAGTCCCCATTTTCAGTGAAGAAAGGATGACTCCGTTCTGCAGTTTCATTTCCTGCGGCTCGCTCTCTCCTGCGCCAGCACTTCCCACGAGGGCCTTGCCACCTGGGTGGGTGGGGGGTGGGGACCGTGGACAGCTTCCGGGTGGGCGAGGGCTGGGGCCTCTCCCTGCCCGTGTCCCCTGCAGCTGGTGGCGGTCAGGGCCTGGCTCCTCAGGGCTTCCCAAGGTGGGAGGTGGAGGTTGGCAGCCAGGGCCTGTGTGGCTGGCAGGCGGGTCAGAGGTTACGGGCTGCGTGGGGGCACTGGGCAGGGGGTAGGCGGGGGGCCTCCCAGGGCCTCTGGCAGGAGGTTCGGAGCTCCCTGTCAACAGCTTGCACTTTTGCCTCCCCCCACGGCCATGAGCAGAGTTGGGGGTTGTCTGTGGGACCTGGTCCTGGAGGTGTAGGTGTCTGTGCACCTCAGCCCCACAGGCAGGTGGCGGAAGGGCCCCCCGCGACCTGCCCCGGAGGCCTTCCCCTTGGGACAGCTCGCAGGGTCCCGTCAGTCTCTGCTCCCCCACTTCTTTGCCAAACCCCTCGTGTCCTCAGGACACAGAGCAGGCCCAGACCCTCAGGGTCAGCAGATGTGAACCCGAAGTCACCAGGGTTCTGCAGGGCGTGGGGTCGCCGAGGCTCCGCCCTCGTCAGCCCAGCGTGGCCGCCTTGGGCCCTGCTGTGGGGATCCCGCCCCCCGCTCCCCCCTCCCGCCCCCGCCCCGCCATTCCTCTGGAGGCCTGGGCGCAGCTGGACTCCTGGGTGCTGCCCTGAGCGGGCCCTGGCCGGGGCCTGAACTCTGCCCCGGGGTCACTGTCCCCTGTAATTAGGCCGCTGCTCATACTGGCCTGGCAGCGCCCACCTGCTGGCCACCCCCGGGCCAGTACACAGCCCGGCGGTCCCTCCGCATGATGGATGGAGGCTCCCACCTGGCCTGTGGCCCCTGGCGTTGGTTTCTTTTACATTTTCACTGCTTCAGCCATTCCCGCGGGGGTGGAGGGGGTCGGGGCGGCGTCGGGGGGCGCAGTGGTTCTGCATCCCGGGCCCATTGGGAGTGGCCACTACCCCTGTGCGCGGCCACGGGGCTGGGAACAGCTGCCGGCCACACAGGGCCTGGCCGTCCGTCCCTGAGGGTCTCTGGTCGGTCCTGGTTTCCCCTGGTCGGTCCTGGGCCGCAGGCAGCTCGGACGACAGCCATGTGCGGAGGCTTGTCTGCAGGGTCGGATGACCCCTCTCCCTGGTCGGGGGGCGGGGCTCTCAGGGAGCAGCTCTCGCAGGGCCTGGCCATCCGGGAAGAGGTGTGTTTGGGGGAGCAGTGGGTGGGGAGGGAAGAGGCGGAAAGGAGGCTGGGGGGTCAGTGGGGACCCTCTGGTGGGGGGAGGAGCTCCCTAACGTTTGAGACCCTGGGAGCTGGGCCTGCAATTGGTGGTCAGTCACCTCCCAGGGGCTGCCATTTATCAGGCGACCTTTGACCCACAGAGGCCTGAAAGGTCACCTTCCCCCCCCCCTCCCCCAACCCCCCTGCTCTCCTGCAGCCTGGCTGCACCCAGGCCGCCTCCCGCCGCCTGCGCCCTGGCCGGCTCAGGAAGCCCTCCTCTTATCTAACCCACATCTCTCTCTTTTTTTTTTTTCCATTTTGGCGCCCCGGCCCCCCCTCCCCCCCCCACATTTTCGGGTTTAGGCCCCAGCATTCCCACCATGGGCGCTTGGGGAAACCGGCAAAAAAATTGCCCCACACTTTTTTCAAAAACCGCCTCACCTTCGGTCATTTATTTTAGCCAAAAAAAAAGAAAACCCAGCTTCTTGGGCCGACTTAAAAGGCCGCCCGAACCGACCCCGGTGCTCCCAGACCCGGGCAGGGCAAGGACAAGGCCCCCGGAGGCCGGTCCCAGGGGGTCCCCTCTGGGGGGGGGCTTCCCAGGACAGGGCCCCCCCCAGGGACGTGCCCGGCCACGGAGAGCCTTTTCGAAACGAGGCCCCCCCAGCGCCCCCGTCCCCGCGGGAGTCTCCCTCCGGGGCGGCTCCGGGGCCCCAGCCCCTTCCCCCAGGCCCCTCTTTTGGCCCGGGGGGGGGGGGGGGCGGGCGACTCCAGGAGTTAACCCGCTGCTGGTAGGTGGCAGTAACTTACTGCCCCAGTTGGGATACTCCTGGGAGTGGAACCGGGCGCCCTGAGTAATGACAGGGGACAGCAGGAGTGGGCGGGGCTGTGTGCCTGGGCCCCTGTCCCAGCGAGGGGGGTGGGGGGGGGGCTCTGGGGCCAGCAGGGAGCAAACAGCAGGAGGGGCCCTGTGTCGACTGGGCTGGGGGCTGATGCGGGCGGGCAGGGGGCAGGCTCCTCCGGCCACGCCACGCCGGGTCCAGGGCAGCCGTGGCGCCACATCCACGAAGGCGAGCGATGGAGTGCGACTGGCCCTCCCTCCCGTGTTCTGGGGGCGCAGTAACTCTCCAGGGCTGGTGTCTCGAACTGCCGCCAACCGGGGCTTCAGACCGGAGGGGTGTAGTGTCTCAGTCCCCGTGGCCAGGCCGGCGGGCTCAGTGATTGAGGTCGACCTGTGAACCAGGAGGTCAGGGTTCGATTCCCGGTCAGGGCACGTGCATTGGTTGCGGGCTCCATCCCCGGTGTGGGGCGTGCAGGAGGCAGCCGATCCATGATTCTCTCTCATCAGTGATGTTTCTCTCTCTCCCTCTCCCTTCCTCTCTTTGAAATCAATAAAAATGTATTTTAAAAAAATAATAAATCAAGGTGTGGGCAGGGCTGGCTCCTGCTGGAGGCTCCGAGCGAGGGGGCCTGCTCCAGGCCTCTCCGGCTCTCGGGGCTCCGCTCCCCTGGGTGGTGGACGCATCACGGGGGTCTCTGCTCCGCCTCCACGTGGCCTCCCCCGTGGCCTCCCCGTGTGTCTTCTCCTCTGCTGTCCCCGAGGACACCGGCCATTGGATCTCAGGCCCACCAGGACAGTCTCATCTCCAGACCCGTCTGCCCTTAATGACACCCGCAGAGCCCCTTCTTCCAAACAAGGTCACTTCCCGGTTCCAGAATTAGGACTCGGACATACCGTGCTGGGGGCCACTGCTGGACCGTGTCTGCAGGCAGCACAGCAGGTTCCGGAAGGGCCAGACCGTGTGGCGGGGCCGGGAGGGCTGTGGGGGGCTGGGGCGGGGTCCACCTGTGTCCTCACCTGCCAGGCTGCTGGAGAGCTGTCCCAGGGAGAAAGGAACGTAATGAGTTTGGGGAATAAGGCGAGGTCTGGGGTCCCGAGGCCTCGGGGCTCCCCGCCCAGCGCTGAGGCCCTGTCCGAGCGGGGGCCCACGGATCCCCGGCACCCACTCCCGGATTGTGCTCTTTGATGACTGCACACGTCGCTGTGCCCGCAGGCTGCGTGGAGAGCGGCCCAGCCCCGCCTGCAGCTGGGGAGGGAGGCGGGGCAGGTGTGTTCGGTGGCCCCGGCAGGCGTGTCAGACCTGCTGTTCTCCAGAGCCCGGCGGCCGGGGCCAGGGACCGGGCCAGCCTCCCGGTGGGAGCGTGGGGAGCAGGACGGCCCCTCGGGGCACCCTATCTTCTGGCCAGGACACCCGAGACGAGAGGAAGCCGCTCCTCCTAACACCCAAAGCCAAAGGCCGTCATTAGAATCAGTGTGCGGGAGGGGGGGTCCCCTGGGTGGAGAGACCTCCTGGGGACCCTCGGGACATGGCTGGCTCTGTGGCGCATCCCCCGGGACTGCGTGGAAGTGGGTCAGCTGGTTTCTCCTTGGCCAGGGGCGAGGCAGACCCTCAGGGAGACTGTGCCGGGGGACGCACCGCTGGCCGGCGTCTGGTCGGAGGGCCGGGGACAGGGGCTGTGTGACACTGCCCACGCTTAGGCCACCTCAGCCGGCCACGGCCACCCCGTCCCCTGGGCCCGGGACTGGAGCGGGCGGAGGGGCTTGGCACCGGTGGGGCGCGGAGGGAGGGGCTGAGGGAGGGTTGAGCTGTGGGTGCCGGCTCCTCACCCTCCAGCCTCTTCTTTATATGGACTTGGCTGTTGTTGCACAAGCGCCCGGGCCGCGCCGACAGCTCAGCGTTCCCTCCCTTGGGGACTGTTTTGCTTTCTGAGGGCCCCGCCCCCACTTCTCCCATCCGCATGGGCCTCTGTTCCCAGCCTTCCTCCCCCACCCGCCTCCTCAGCCGTCCCCTCCTCCGCGGAGCCCCAGGGGCCCCGAGACGGGGGTCCAGTGCCAGGGGGTCCCTGAGGGGAGCGGGGCAGGGAGGGCAGCGGCCGCTGAGGTGCATCACGGGCACGTGACTGCGCGGCAGCCGTGGGCACCCCCAGCTCTGCACCCGCACCCCGGAGCCGGCCCACCAGGTGGGGTTGGGGTGTCGACTCCAGTTACAGCCCCAGAGCTGCTGGTGTGGGGAACAGGGTGACCCCTTCCCGCCTTCCCGTCTGGGCACCAGGTGCCACCAGGAGAGGCTCTGGGCGGAGGGGCAGGGACTGGCCGTGGGGGTGATGGACGTGGGGAAGGGCCATGCAGTCTTGGCCACCTGTGGGGAGTGACCACACGCACACGCACCCACACGCACACACACATGGTGCACATGTGCAGATGGCACCCACACCGACAGCTGTAAAAGGTGTTGCACAGTCACCACCTGGCGCCTCTCCTGTCTCCCTTGTAGCCTCGGAGGGAGCCCCCCGCTCTGCCCACCCTAGAGCCCGCCCTGAGCCCCCACCCCCCTCTGACCATTGTAGCCCAGAGGGTTCAGCCTTCGAAAGGCCGTAACATGAACCCAGATCCGCACAGCTCCCCCTCCGAGAACTTGGCCGTCCCTGCCGGGCCTCGGTGGGGGGGCTGAGCTTTGCCACCCAGGGTTCTGTGCCATGTGTCCGCCAAGAAGGAGGTGTGCCCAGGGCTCGGAGAGGGCCTGCTGGGAGCACCAGGGCTGGGGGACAGGCATCAGGGCCGGGGCTCCAGCCTTTTCTCTCTCTCTCCCCCATGATCGCTGTGCCTCTGAGGCTCCTGGTAGAGGGGGCTGACCCTCCCCCTTCTGAGAGGTGGAGCCACACGCAGGATGTTCCGGGGTTCCCGAGCCCCCACTCATCCCGCCCTGCTCTCTGTCTTTCAGCCTTGAAAAGATCTTTCGAGGTCGAGGAGGTCGACACGCCCAACTCCACGCCACCCCGGAGGGTCCAGACGCCCCTGCTCCGGGCCACCGTGGCCAGCTCCACCCAGAAGTTCCAGGACCTGGGGGCGAAGAACTCGGAGCCGCCCGCCCGCCATGTGGACGCCCTCAGCCAGCGGTCCCCCAAGGCCGCTCTGCGAAGGGTCGAGCTGTCGGGGCCCAAGTCTGAGCCCATGTCCCGGCGCACCGAGATCTCCATCGACATCTCGTCCAAGCAGGTGGAGACCGCGGGCACCCCCGGGCCCTCGCGGTTCGGGCTGAAGCGGGCCGAGACGCTGGGCCACAAGACGCCGGAGCCCACGCCCCGGAGGACGGAGATCACCATCGTCAAACCCCAGGAGCCAGCCCACCGGAGAATGGAGACCCCCGCCGCCAAGGTCTCCGAGGTGTCCACCGCCCCCACGGCCGACCCTGCCCCCAGGAGGGTGGAGATCCAGGTGCCCAAGTCGGCCGAGGTGCCCGCCGCCCCCGTCCCGTCCCTGGAGAATTCAGAGCCCACCCCGCTGTCTCAGCTGCAGAGCAGGCTGGAGCCCAAGCCCCTGCCTCCCTCGGCCGAGGCCCCACCCAGGAGCCAGGAAGGTGAGCAGCCAAGTGCCCCGTGTGGCCAGGGGTGGTGATGATTGGGGGCGGGAACTGGCTTTGCCGCGGAGTCTTGGAGAAAGAAGCTGAATGGGGGGGTGGGGGTTGTGCTTCCGTGGGAACCTAGAACACACAGGGGCCAGCGGCCGCGGGCTCAGGGAGCTGGCTGTCCGGGGAGGACGGGCCAGATGCAGCAGGTGGCACTCAGCTGGGCTTTGGGAAGACCCTTCATGGCCAGCATGGACCGTGCCTTCGAACCGCTGCTGTGTGAGCCGGGACGGCGGGGCTGGAGCTTGGAGCCTGGAAATGAAAGGCAGGGGCGTTTGCACCTCGAGGACGGGCTTTCACGTTCTGTGGTCACGGGGCCCCAGGCAGGAATAGCAGGCGGCCCTGGGAGTGCCCGGCAGAGGCCGAGGTCCTGGGGTGGGGGCTGGGGGGTTTTGGGGGTCCTGCCCCCCCTGAGGTTTTGCATTGGAGGTTTTCCACTGGCTCCCCCAGGAGGGAGGTTGTGAGCAGAGGCCAGGAGAACATAAGAACCTCATCTCTGGACCCTTAGACTCTTTGAGCTGCTGGGGAGGGCCCCGGGCCAGGCGTCCCCATGATACCTGCCCACAGCTACGTTTGGGGGTGCTCTGATGAGGGGAGGGGGAGGGAAGCAAGGGGCTTGGGCACTGTCCTCAGAGGACCCAAACCCAGACTCAGGCTCGCTCGGGGAGCTTCCAGGGGAGGCAGTGGGGATCCCCGTGTGACCCCGGGCCCCTGGGCTGTGCGGGTGCCGGCGGTGCTGTGAGCCGCGTGGCCGCCGGGTCCGTTCTGATCGCCGGACTCGGACCCGTGAATGTTCAGTAGGTGTTGTGTGTGTTGGACGGACAGAACATTCTCGGGTTTTGATTTACCTTTTCCAAGTGACTGTTTTTAATTGTGGTTATAAGACACATAACATAAAACCCTTTTAACCGCGTTCAAGTGCACAGCTCAGGGGCATTAGTGGCATTCACATCGCTGTGCAGCCGTCCCGACCACCATCTCCAGGACTTCCTCTTTGCCCCCAGTCACTCCGACCCCCCAGCCCTGGCCCCGCCCTCCCCGCCCCGTCTCTGCGTTTGGCTGCTTTAGGTCCCGAGTATAAGTGGGGTCACACAGTGCTTGTCCTTCTGCGTCTGGCTGTCACTGAGCGTCACGTCCTCACCGTCTGCCTGTGCTGGAGCAGGTGTCGGGGTTCCTTCCTGTTTGAGGCCGGGGTTCCGGGGTGTGTCCGTCGTCTTTGACGGACAGCGGCAGCTTCTGCCCCGTGGGGCTCGTGCGCTGTGACCGTGGGCGCACGCCTCTCTCCCCTCCCTGCCTGCACTTCCTCTTGCTTTTCCTTGTTGAGGGAGACTTTCCAGTGGTCAGTGGACTTGGACCGGAGGGCCCTGGGCTGGCGATGGAGGGGGGTGTGGGGTGAGCTGCTGTGTTCTGTGCAAGCGAACGTTTGAGCAGGTGGGGCCGGGGCTGAGGGGCTGGGGGAACTTCCCCCGGCGCCGGCCACTCTGAGCAGCCGCCTGTGTGGGTCTGTTCTCGCTCCCACGTCCATGTCCCTAAACCTGACCCTGCAGAGCCACTTCCTGGTGTGCTGTGAGGACAGCCCGGCCAGTGTGCGGGGCGTGTCCGGGAGGCCATTTCCTCGTAATCCTCGGGTGATCTGCGGTTGGTCCAGGGCCTCTGGCACCGGATACGTCCCCCTCCAGGGGGTGAGGTGTTCACACGCGGCCCAGTCAAACAGGATGTGGCCGGGAGATGGCCGTGCCAGGCCGGCCCGGTCTCGGTGACAGCTGGCGTTGGATGCGCAAGGAGATGGTCCTGGCTCTGGGGGGACAGGCAAGGGGGTGCCTGCTCAAGTGGCAGGGCCCTGGGTCGGCGGGCGGGCGGGGCACAGCCTCTGGGTGTGCAGGGACGGTCAGGCGGGCTGGGGCTGAGCAGTGGGACCCCAGGGGAGGACGGGGTAGGGGGACCAGGAGCAGTAGGGGCGGCTTCCCAGGAGCGTGGCCCCACCCCCTAAGGCTTGGACCCCGTGGGATTAACCCGGCAAAGGAGGGGCAAGACAAGCATTTCCAGCGGAGGCCTGAAGCGAGGGACCCCCGGCATTTCTCCGTGGAAACGAATGTGGATATCCGGGTGGGAGTGAACGCATTCGGCAGCCCCCCAGACCCGGCGGCCCCCAGAGGGGTGTCCAGCCCCCCTTGCAGGGGCCATCACCTGGTGTGACTGTGCCAGTTGTGTGTGTACACGTGTGAGCTCACATGTGTGCCCGTGCCCCGACCCCGGGTCTTAGTGGCTGGGGGCGGGCTCTCTGAGCCAGGGCTCCCCTGCGGAGCCCCTTTAAGCTGGACATGTGCACTGACTGGGGGTGGGGCGGGCTGGATGGCCGCTGGGAGAGGAAGATGCTCTGTGGGGGAGGGGCTGGGATGACTCACTTTGGGAGGATCTTTCCTCTTCCAGCAGGTTCTGGAAGGAGCCCGGGCCAGGAGGGGGCGAGGCCCACTGAGGGCCGAGGAATGTGGCCTCGACCTGCTCGGCCCTGGACGTGAGGCCGGAGGTCCTGGGCATCTGCTGGGAGGGCAGGGCTTTCCTGGTGGAGGGCGTTCCCGGAATGCGTTGCCGTGGCTTCTGGGGGCCCAGGTCTGCGTTCCCACCCAGCCCCTGCCCCGCCCGCCTCTTCCTCTCCCCTCCTCTGGTCCTGGTCCTCCCAGTTCTCCCAGATGCACATCCTGCCTGTGCATCGGCCCCACGTCCTGTCCATCTCTCCTGCAGCCGGGCACTCCCGTCCCTTCCGCCCTTCCGTTGGGGGCTGGGCGGAGCGCGGCAGGAAGCCTCCCACCCTTCGTGGCACCCTGCCCCTTGCACCTGAGGCCCCTGGCACAGCAGGAGCAAGGATCAGGGAGGGAGGGAGTCCTGTACTCTCTGTTCAGACTCTCGCCCTCTGCCTCCGCCTCCAGGAAGCCTTCCTGGCTTTGGTGCTGGACAGTCTCCTGGGACCCCAGCTGAGTTGCTCCCAGATTGACCTCCCTGAACACAGCACCGATGAAATCTTTGCCCACTCGGAGCCTCCCCCGGCCCACTCATGCCGGGGCCTCCACAACCCAGTCTCCCTCTTGTCCAGCTGCCACCTCCCTGCACCACAGCTCCTCCTGCCCGGTCCTTTCCTGGCCTCCCACGGGCCTCCTTTCCTCACAGCTGATCTGCTCTGACCTTCTGACCTCCGACTTGGCTCCTCCTCACATCACTGCTCTTTGAACTCCTATGCATCCTCCAAAGCCCAGCTCAAGTGGCACCTCTTCCATGAAGCCCTCCCATGAGCTGGAAGTAGCCTCACTTCCTCTGACTCCCAGGCCTTTTTGCATCTTTCTCGAGTGTCATGTCTCATGTTTGGCTTGGGATGTGAATTATTTGTACGTGAGCCTTCTCTCCTCTGCCAGGATTTTTAACGTAGCAAGTAGTTTAGCATAGTACCTTTCCTTTAAAATTCAGAAAATACAGAAATTGGAAAGAAACGAAAATTTACCAGTAGCTAAACTCTTAATGTTTGCTCTGTATTCTTCGGAATTCCCTCCGTGCCCCCCAGGATTCTAGGTTACTCCAGGGTGGGGGTTTTATCTTTGTTTTTGGTTTGTTTTGTTTTTAAGAATCCTGTAAGGTACTGAGTCAGTGACGTGGGCGCAGCGGGTGCTCAGTAAAGTCACGTTGGAGGAGCGAGGTGAGAAGCTGTTTTGTCGCCCTCGCAAGCAGATGCTTTCTGGTCAGATAGGAACCCACAGACCTGCCCTGCTCCCCTCTGGCACCTGGGTTCTGGGGCTGCTGCCCGTCCCTGCACCTGGCACCTCCGCGTCATCCCTCGGGCATCGCTGCCCCTCTCCCGGCCTCCGGGTGGGAGTGGCCTCGCCTCCTCTCCAGGTCCTGCCGGGGTGGCTCTGGGTGGGGCCGGGCTGCAGAACCCGGAATCCCGTCTGTGGGGCGGCTGCCGGCTCTGCCTCGCTTGGGAGTCTGTCACACCCCCCCCCCCCCCTCCCCAATCATGCAACTGTTACCAAAGTTCATGAATTAAGGAAACAGAGTGCCGTGACGGGCGGTACAGCATGAAAAAGACACACATCCCGTAGACTGCGCTAGAAACTTTTTACAGGTCTGAGAGGGTCGAAAGAAACCGAATTAAGGAGTCGAGAAATGTTCTTATATGAGCGAGATACTTGTTGATGGTGACCGGGAGCCTTGATAAGAACAGGGAGGAGGGCCACGAGATACTGACCGCACGAAGACGTAGTGGTTGGTGGGGGTAGTCAGTAGGTGCTACACGCACACCTCTCACTTGTATTAAGGTGTTAGAGAATGGGTGACCG
>NW_005873517.1:0-10588 GCF_000147115.1 Myotis lucifugus | reverse complement strand
GGGTGCTCGCAGGCGGCCCTGGGGGAGGCCATGGCGACAGGGCCGGGTGGTGAGTGGGGCGTCCCACCTGGAACCCAGGTGAGTTCCTGGGCGTGTCCTGGCTTTACCCTGTGGGACTTCGCTTTGCTCACCCTGCACCACCCGACTCAGTTTCTCTGTCCGTCAAATGGGCGAGGGGTTGGGTCTGCTGGCCCCAGGTGGGCCTGAGCTTTCCAGGTGTCCGTTCCATGGTGTGCCGGGGGCCACGCATGACAGTGAGCATGAGATTGGGGTGCGGCAAACTGAGCGAGTGTCTCCATAGGGTTTCTCTCCGACTGAAACTACCAGAAATGCCCGGCTGGTGTGGCTCAGTGGTTGAGCGTCGACCTATGAGCCAGGAGGTCAGGGCTCGATTCCTGGTCAGGGCACATGCCCGGGTTGCGGGCTCCATCCCCAGTGTGGGGCGTGCAGGAGGCAGCCGATTGATGATTCTCTTTCATCGATGACGTTTCTCTCACCCTCTCCCTTCCTCTCTGAAATCAATAAAAATATATTTAAAAAATAATAATAAAACCACCTGGAAACATTCTTTGTTGTGAGGAAGGCGGACGCTCCTCTGAGCTGTCTGCCTGAGGCCCTCTCACACCTGGTTGGAAGCAGAAAGGCCCCCCTATGGGGGGACAGGGGACAGGAGGACCTGCGGGAGGAGTGGCCAGGCCCAGGTGCGGCCTTCCAGAGGGCAGAGTAGGGACAGCAAGTAGAAAGAACCACCTCCCGCCGCCACCCCGCCCCGCCGCCTGCTGAGCCCGGCCCAGGGGTGAGGACGGGGGACCATCCGGGAATGCAGCCCCGGCAGCTGCCGGATGCCTTAAATAGAGCGGGCACAGCTGCGGGAGAGGGCTGGGCAGGCGGGCGGGCCCGGAGGCGGGTCTCCGCTCTGCGGCTCTGACCACCCAGCCCGGCCCCAGGACGGAGCCGGGCCCCGACACATGGCACTGGGCGAGGCCGCCCGTGGTGCTCATCCCTGGAAGCCGGAGCAGCTGCTACAAGAGCTGCTGTGTCTGCGCCCACAGCCGGCCAGGCCCAGGGCAGCTGCCGGGAAGCGGGTCGGCACAATGGGGCCGCTGTCCGGGGGTGCGCCGGGCCAGACAGCCCCGCTCTGTGCCCCGTGGACAGAGGGCACATTCAGCCCCAGGGGGGTGCGCCCAGACCCCCCTGCGCCCTGGAGTGTGGGCAGCCCTGCTCAGACCCTGGGATCCGACCGTCGCCTGGAGGATGCTGCGTGGTGCACGCGGCTGTGTGTCTGCGTGTGGCTGTGTGTGGCCTCCCTCTCCTGTGTGGTCTCCGATCGGGCTGTCCCTGACCTGGGCCGCCTGTGGGCGTCACCGTTGCCCCCTGGCGTCCCAGCTGGGCTGTAGGTCCGAGCGTCCGTTCTCTGAGCGGGCGAGGGGAGAAAGGTGGACATGCTCTGAGGAAGGGGGCCTCCCTTCCCCTTTCCCACCGCTGTTATGGGGCAACTTCTGTGGCACCCCAGGGTTCTAGGGAACCCACTTTGGGAACCCCTGGCCTGGGAGTCCAATGTAGCTCAGTGAGACCAGGAGGACTCGGGACGGGAAGTGGCCCTAGAGGTCACCTGGGCCTCTGCTTCTTTCAAAAATGACCCGCAGAGGTTCCGACTTGGAAGTGGACGGTGTGAGAGCCGGGGCCCACCAGGGACGCCTTGCCCCCTCGTTTGGGGGGGAAATGGTCCCAGACCCTCTCCTGCCCTGCCCAGGCCTGGTCCCCGATGCCGGGTCCACTTTCTCGTCGCCGGGCGGCGTCATCCCTCCGGCTCGGCCGCCTTGGAACGATAGTGACGCCAGGTGAGGCTTCCAGGGCGGGCCGGCACCCGGAGGCCTGGGAACCGCGCCCACAAAGGAACCGCACCCGCAGCCCCGGCTTCATGGCCGCCCGGCTCCCGCTCAAGGGCTCCCTCTGTGTCCCCAGCTCCCGCTTCCCCACGGCCTTTAACTCTCAAAAGCAACGCGTGGCCATTGTCCGGGAGAAAAGGCCAAGGTCCCAGGGAATCCGACAGGAAACCCGCCCCTCCCGGCCGACCCTTTCCCCAGGGCCGCGCTCACGGCCGGGCCTGCGTCCTGGATTGTGCAAGTGCGGACAGTCCCGAAGTCACGTGCCGGGAGGTCTGTGTAAATACAGAGGCTCTTTGCGAACACAGATGGACTCAGACCTCTGCACTGGCTGTGCTTTTCCACTTCCCATCCCTGCGGCGTCTCTGCTCTGCTCTCGTTCCTCTAGCAGCCGCGTCCCCGGCCGCCACGCGGTCCCACCACCGCCTGCTTTTCACAGTGACGAATGGGGCTCCCACGACACCTCTCATTTCCATCTGTGCACGTGCGAGTGTCAGATAGACCTCCAGAGTGGACTTTCTGCACCGAGGGTGTGTGCGTTTTAAAACGTTGAGCCCTGGCCCTGGCCGGGTAGCTCCGTTGGTTAGAGCATCATCCCGATCATCCAAGGTTGTGGGTTCGATCCCCGGGCGGGGCACATACATGAAGCAGTCAGTGAACGTGGGACAACAACTCGATGTTTCTCTCTCTCTTTCTGTCCCTGCTTCTCTCTCTAAAATCAATCAGTACAAACTTAAAAAACAAGCACAGTGTGAAGCCGTGTTGGGCCTCTAAGGCAGGGAGATGTCGGAGGTGCTGACTCTGTGCCTCTCGCAGGGAGGGAAGTGCCTTTTCCGGGGAGGGCCCTCCGCTCCCTGGAACCGCTTATCTTGTCCCCAGTTGGGTGGTTAATCCTTTTCTTGTTGTTGTTGTTTTAAAATCTGAGAGAGAAACATCAGTGATGAGAGAGAATCGTTGACCGGCTGCCTCCTGCACACCCCCCACCCGGGATCGAGCCCGCAACCCGGGCATGTGCCCTTGACCAGAATCGAACCAGGGACCCTTTGGTCTGCAGGCCGATGCTCTATCCACTGAGCCACACCGGCCCGGGCCCAAAACAGGGATTTTCAACCCTCAGGCCGTCCAGCGGATTCTTTCCTCTTGGCTTTTGGGGTTACGTTCTGCGAGGAGGCCTCCGCATTCTGAAATCACAGAGAAGGCATTCCGGCCCTGTTTTCATCTAGAGCAGCGGTTCTCAACCTGTGAGTCGCGACCCCTTTGGCGGTCGAACGACCCTTTCACAGGGGTCACCTAAGACCATCCTGCATATCAGATATTTACATGACGATTCGTAACAGCGGCAACATGACAGTGATGAAGTAGCAACGAAAATAATTTTATGGTTGGGTCACAACATGAGGAACTGTATTTAAAGGGCCAGAAGGTGGAGAACCACTGATGTAGTGCGTTTACGGTTTCGTTTCTGTGCACTGAAAGCAACCCACTGGAATGCATTTGGGTTGCACAGCGAGAGGGGGTCTGAGGTCTTCTGCACGAATGTACGCCGGCGGCTGGGTCTGCAGGGGCGGGAAGGGGCGTGTGGCGGGCGCCGTGTTTATCAGGTGGGCGTCGGGGCGGAGCTGGCTGAGCAGGAATCGTTGCTGCGTTTCTCGTTCCCTCTGTTCTGGAACACGGTTCGCAGCCACACAGTCATCTCTGGGTTAAAACGTTTCAAGAGCTCGCGAGTGAAACCATCTGAGTCTGATACTTTTGTGGGAGCCTCATATGTTAAAAACGGAAAAAATGTTCCGTGTGAGGTTTTTCCCTCATATTTTATATCCTTTTTCTAGAGAAGCATCCGGAAAGCTATTTAAAGTCCCTCCGATGGTTCAGGCGCGGTGGCGTGTGGAGGGGGTGGGGAGGGCCCGGCCCCACAGCTGCCCTGCGCCCCGCTCTGTCCGCGGAGGTGGGCTGGGCGAGGCGATGTCCATGGGACTCGGTGTCCCTCTGCGACACACGTGCAGTGCCGCGTGGTGAATGTTCTGGGGGGCTGGAGTCCAGAGCCCCAGCCCCGCAGGTGGCGCCCCCTTGGGGGCGGTGGTGGGCGGGGCTTGCAGGGGACAGAGTGGTCCGGGCGGGTTGGGTTTCAGGAATCGTGAGGTTTCAGGTCTGAGTCCAGAAGTCGCTCGGTCCCTCTGACACCGCCCGTCGCATCATCGGTGAGGCCAGGGGAAGCTGGGGGACCCCGACGCGGAGCCCCCAGGTGCTACGGTCCATGCGCTCCAAGATCCACTGGGTTTGCCTCCTGGCCCCGGGGCTGACCGGCCTCAGTTTCCCCATCTGTGAAAGGAGGGTGACAACAGGCCCCCCCCTTCTCGAGGTGTTGCAGGATGACCGTCCGGTTAAAGGCCGGGATTTGGAGTCAGGCCGCCTGGACTCCAGCTCTGGCCCTGCCTTGCTGCTCTGTGCCTCAGTTTCCCCATTTGTAGAGCTGTCCCTTCGAGGCGCTGGGAGGCTGACGGTGAGGAGGGGCACAGAATGGAGCATGACTGAGCCTCGAGCGGCAGGCGCTGGCTCCGTTCTGGGCTCGTTGGGACTGACTCCGTGCGCCTGGGGCAGCCCAGCAGCCAGGCTCCGCCGGACAGTGGGCGGTGCTTCGGGATGGCGAGAGGCAGGAAGGCTAGGTCGGCTCTCAGAGCCTGTCCCTGGAATGGGGGGCAGTGGGCCCCGACAGTCCGTCTCCTACAGGTTCCCCGGGGCAATGGGGGGCAGTGGGCCCCGACAGTCCGTCTCCTACAGGTTCCCCAGGGCCAGCGGAGGCAGGGACCTGCGGATTCCAGGTCCTGACACGGGAAGGCATCGGCCGCTGGTGTGGCCACCAGAAACGGCAGTACGGCTCGGCGTGCGGGGAATTTTCCACAAACGTGCATGTTTCCAGCCGAAGCTTTGGGGCCTGAGGACTTCTGACCAGACGGGGTGGCTGATGGAAATGCATGACACAGAGCCGTTCTTCTTACTCACAGATGTTTACCGTCTGAAACACAGATATGCGTCTATTCGTTCACGGTCTCGGGGGCTCTTGTAGGGATGCCCCCACGCTTGGCTTCCTGCCTCCAGCTGTCTGGAAGTGCCTCGGTCCCAGACCCCCCTCCTGGGCCCCAGGAGCCCAGCCGTCCGGTGGGGCTGGCCCCCCGAGCACACCTGGGGCGCAGGTGGTCAGGGGTTGGCCTCAGAGATGAACGGGAATGTCAGCGAGTGCAGGTCACGGAGCCTGGCGCTGGGGGTTAGCCGATGGGCTTGTCCTGGGTCAAGAACCCTGAGAGGGGTGCTCAGGGGCGGGGACCCCCCGGGCACACATTCCAGCCGTGACCTCCCGCCCGTCAGACTGGCAGGTGGGGGCGGCCGCTTTCTTCACTCCTGTTTCCTGTGGGTGGCGAGGTGCCCTGAGACCACACTTCTGGGAGCCCCCCGACTCACAGGTTGGGGTGCCCATGGCACCTCAGTGGCCTCCCAGTTGGCCGAACAGACCAGTGCCTGAGAGTTCCTGGGGAGGGTGGTCTGGCCCTGGGCGGTGACCC
The DNA here is from genome assembly GCF_000147115.1 of Myotis lucifugus. Classification (NCBI taxonomy): domain Eukaryota; kingdom Metazoa; phylum Chordata; class Mammalia; order Chiroptera; family Vespertilionidae; genus Myotis; species Myotis lucifugus. The sequence continues at coordinate 5,145 of NW_005873517.1, read as the reverse complement.
AGCAGCCGTGGCCTCTGGGAGTCCTGCTGCAGGTCGTTGTCTCCTGGGTCCAGAGCTCGGTCCGGCCGCCCCTCCTGTTGACAGTGGACGGCAGCCCTGCCCGTGCCTCCTGAGCCGCTTGCTCTGCAGGCCGCCCTCCAGCCAGGCCCGGGGGCAGCTGGGCCTCCTCTTTCCTCACTGACCCAGCCTGGCTCCAGGGGCATCCTCCCTGGGGGCTCCCTGGGCTGGCAAAATGGCACGGTTGTGCCTTCCAGGCGGCCTCACTCAGCCAGGCCTCCCCAGAGTGGCATTTGAGACCGTGGCCCTGCTTCCCCTGCTGGACCCTGGGACCTAGCTCCTGGGGCCTCAGCTCTGAGATGAGGGGAGCACGTTACAGACGGGGAACCGAGCTAGAGGGGTGGCGAGCCCAGAGCAGGCCTGAATGGTGGCCTGAGCCCTGCCCACTCCCCGGGTGGCGTCCGCCTCCTGCACACCCAGCAGTCCAGTGGGGGTGGGTGGGGGTGGGACAGGGGCCCCTGTTTCATGCTCAGGATCCCCCCAGACTCTGGTCTAAGGTCAGGCCTCCCCGAGGTGGCAGCTCCCCGCCTGCCCGCTGACTAATGCATCTGTGCCGATGGGAAGCGGGCCTGTCACTCAGGCTCGGGTTACAGAGGGCTGGGCACCTCCCCGACAAGGCCTGAAGCCACCGTCCGCTGCCCGCCTGCCTGTTAGGCGCCGGCCCCCACCCGCAAGCAGGTGAGTTCAGGCCCCGCGGGGGGTTTCCGGTGTGGGCGTGGCTGGGAGGCCAGCCCCTGGTTCAGGAAGAAGGCGGACCCTCCATGCCCACCCCAGTACCCGGGCCTGGTCCATTGGGGCCTCACTTCTTCCTGCAGCCGCCCAGGTGGTGGGGGCTTGGCCATGCCTGCGTCTCTGGGGAGGGTGATGGGCAGCCAGTCTAGCTGCAGGGGGACTGGCAGGTGCACAAACAGGGTCGGACCTCGAATCCAAACCCCAGTTTGCCGGCAGTTCATGTAAATAGCTATTCTGTTCAGACCGGAGAGCCAGCTCAGCACGTTAGAACCCAAGTCCCCGATGTTTAATTCAGGAGGAGGCTTGCTGTGCCCAGCTCCTCGCTTGTTTACTGTGCGTGCGCGTTCTTGGCGGGCATTTGCACCCTGGTCTCTGGGCGAGGTGGAGCCCTGGCCACCCTGGCTACCTTGATCACCTGCACAGCCCCTCCTGTGCCTTCAGGCCGGAGAGAGCCAGGCTGCAGTGGCGGAGGTGGGATGCGGGGGGGTTCTGTCTGGGCCTGGAAGCCCGGGCGCCTGGGGCCGGGAGCCGTGTCCTTTTGAATGGCCCTCGGGACCATGGTTGGTTCCTTCCTCCTGCACGACCCTGCTGTCCCTGCCTTTGTCCCTCTGCCCTGCGGCTCACAGCTGGCACGGTCACCTCCCCCTCATATTGGGAGGGCTTACTGGTTCTTCCAGTTCCAGATTCCTGCGGCCACAATGAGGGAGATGATGAGTGAGATCCTTATCTCGGCCGGGTGGCCAGGGCTGAGCAACCCGGCAGGCCGCTCCACTCTGGCAGGGTAAGGCCAGCTTCCAGGCACGGTAGCTGCTCTCACGCTCCCATTTCCTGGATTAGGAAATCGAGGCACAGAGAGCTGCAGCCAGTGGCCGACAGCCCCACAGCTGTGGACAGCCTGGAAGTGAACCCTGGGGAGGCCTGGCCGCTGCTGTCCTGGGCGCCGCAGCAGCAGGGCGTGGAGCTCTCACGGCCGCCCAGGGCTGGGGACCGGCCAATGCACGAGGCTCTGGCTGGGATGCTGAGGAGCCGCGGCCAGCGCCCTCCTGCTTTCTCAAGGCGCCGCGAGTGATGCAATGAAAGAAAACCCCAGTTCGCAAGGAGACACCGGTATTCCCCTACTGCCCCCGGCCCCCCGCGGCCCTGGATTTTTGAAATTAGATCCAGCTTCTCAGGGGGTGAGTGGGAACAGATCGGAAGCCCCATGTCTCTCCCCTGATCACCAGGGCACAGAGCCCGCTGGGGCTGCTCACTGTCACCCCCGGCCGCCCCGCCCCACCAGCTGTCTTTCTCCTGCCTCTCCTCACAGACAGACGAGCCTGACTTCTGCTGGAAGAACCAGCAGGAGATATTTGGGCTGGCGGTGGGGGCGGGCCTTCTGCACTGGGGAGGGGGCTGGATTAGCATGCCCTGTGGCCTCCTGCCTCCCAGGTCTGCTCCCTGGCCCCGGAGCAGGTCCCTGAGGCCCCCCCACACTCTGTCCCTGGGTGCAGGGACGGCTCCTGCAGGCTCGCCGGAGGTTTTTGGTCTTTCTGCCTGGAGCTCGGGCAGCTCCCCCACCCGCCGGCTTGGGTGCGGAGCCCACCAGGGTGAGGTCGGAAGTGGGCAAGCCTTGCCCTCCAGGCTGGCAGCTTCCTCTCTATCCCCCACCAGGAGGCCCTGGCCAGAGGTCCTGCCCCACCCCCTGGGGCGCCGGGCTCAGCTCTCTATGGGGGTACCTTGACCAGCACAGGGGCCTGTCCACACGTCCTGGACGCCGCCCGTGGTTGGGGCCCTCGGGACGTCAGAGAGAAGGTCAGGTGCGAGGCCAGTGGACAAGCAGCGTCTCCACTCTTGTCAGCGCTCCAGGACAGTAGCGGCCACCACGTGGCTTTCTGGGAGGCCAGCCTGTCCGCGTGGCCTGGGGGCCGGCGAGAGGAGCTTCCTCGAGTCCCCGACCCCCGTGGGCGGGACCCCGTGGCAGAGGTCGCTCCCGGGCAGACCCTCTGGGACCCCGCTTCTGCCCGCCAGGCTCCCGTTTCCAGGGCACAGCTCCAGAAGGTTCTGACCCTGAAATGCAGCTTCCTGGGCCCAAACCGCCCTTCGGAACCAGGGTCTCTTCAGGGGCCAGCGCTGCAAAAGGGAGGTTATGACACCCGCTCAGATGCCCCTCCCTTGGAGCTGGGCCAGGACTCAGTGCCGTGTCACCGGGTGAGACCTGTGGGTGCTGAGGTTGTGCCTGCACCTCGGGCTGTGGGTGAGGGTGAGACATCTCGGCCGCTGAATGCCCGCAGACTCCCCCCCTCCGACAACGGCAGACTCGATGCAGCGTGTGACCCTGTGACCGGGGTGGAAAGTCTCTCGTCTCCTGGACGTTAGAGATGTGGCCCCGGGCTGGGTCCTGATTGGGGAGTAGCGCCTCCCCAGGGCCGCCCCTCCCCAAAGTGCAGCCTCGGCAGGGAGCCGGCTGACACATTGGCTGGGCTGTTTGTTTTGGGGCAGGAATGAAAGGAGAGAGTGAGTAAGAAGAGTGGGGGGGCGGGGGGCTGAGTTGGAGGAAGGTCAGGGGGAGGGGAGGAAAGATCTGGAAAAGTCCAGCATGTGCTTTCGAGGCAGGTGCCAGCCCTGAGATAGTCCGAGGGCGGCCTGGCCGCGCCCTGCCTGCGGCCGAGGGAATGTTCTCGGGGCTGGTGTGTGTGCGGGGAGCCGGCTGGGAGCCTGCCCTTGGCTCGCTGGCTGCTGGGAGAGTGGAGAGCGATTTGTTTCCATTTTGGGGACACCACGGGGCGGCTGTCATCCCCTCCCCGACTTCATTAATATTTCATTAATCACAGGGGCCGCTTGCCCGGAGTCCGCGCTCCGAGCGCTGGGCTCCAGGCTTCACAGCTTCCTGGGATGTATTCCCACAGCCCACTCAGGAAATAGTTAGTTCCTGTTGTGGGGAGGCGGGGACGGGGCCCAGAGAGGTTGAGGAACCTGCCCCAGCTGGCACAGCTAGAAGTGGCCGCCCCGGCGTCGTGTTTGAACACAAGGCTCTTGGACTCCAGAGTCCCAGCTGGCTGGTCCCTGGGCACAGGGTTTCTGTGCCGCTGTGCCAGCCTCTGGTTGGGCACCCTGGGGTTCCATCAGGTGATAGGGACACCTCCTGACCCCCCTGGGTCGTGGCTCCCCCCCCGCCCCCGCCGTGGCCCATCTGGGTTGTAGGGAGGGGGCATCAGGAGTGGAGGCCCAGCAAGCAGCGTCCAGCCTGCCTGACCGTCCAGATGTCCCTCAGCTGCTGGGCCACAGAGAAGCTGTGAGCTGCTGGGTGCCTGTTGTTGGCTTTGTCATGTGATGAAAGGAAGCCCTCGCCTCTGCCTTTGGCAGGTCACTTTAGGACTCAGTTTCTTTGTCTGTAAAATGGGTTGAAGGGCATCCTCCTCCCTCAGAGGGTTTTTGGGAGAATCAAGGAGAAGCGTGGCACGGAAGCCCTTCGTATTGCGATAACCCAGCACTTGGCTGTACCCCTGAATGAATGGGCCCCGGGGCCTTCTGAGCCCAGCCCCTGAAGGGCACTCCCATCAGTCGCAGCCTGGGTGTCGGGAGGAGGGAGCTGGGGGAGAGGAGAGTAGGGTAGCAGCAGGCCGGGCCTGGGTGGAGGGGGTTGGCCGCAGTGAGCAATCTTCCTCCTGGAGTGTGAGCCCCTCCCCCCGCCCCCCCCCCCAGCTGTTCCTGGTCCCTGCCCCTCCCCTCCCCCCAGCACAGCTGACCTCCACCATGTGCTGGGCCTGGGAAGATGGACCAGCGGTGGGAGGTCCTGCTGACGGGGACTGAATGTGCAGGGCCCAGCTGCACAGGAAGCCAGGCTGGTGGCCCTGGAGGCCTCTGGGCTCGGTGGCTGGACTCCCAGCGAGCGCTGTGGGCCCTCCTGCCTGCGGTCCAGAGCCCTTGACCCCCACCCACCCGCTCCAGGGGCCCAGGAGGGGGCCGTGGCCGTGTCCCCACGGAGACTGCCCACCGGATGCAGCTCTGGCTGCAATCCCTGCCTCTCCTGGCGCTGCCTTAGCCGTGGGATGTGGGGCCGCCCATATTGCCCTTCACTCCTGGGGCCGCCTGGGACCTGGGGCCAAGTCTGCGTTCAGTGGCTGAGGGATCCCAGGGACCCAGTGCGTCCATGTTGGAGGCTGAAAAGAGGAATTCGCTCATCCACCCACCACCCACCCGGCATGTACACGTGTGCGCAGGGTGTGTGTGTGTGTGTGTGTGTGTGTGTGTGGCTTGGAGCCGGAAGTCGCAGGGTCAGCCCACTGTGCCCCACCAGCCATGTGATCCTGCACAGACGCAGGCCCTCCGCCTGCCGTTCCTGCCTGCGGGAGGTGGTGTGACGTGAGGGCCACGTGG
>NW_005873516.1:0-23143 GCF_000147115.1 Myotis lucifugus | reverse complement strand
AAGGTCCTAGTCACGATAATGTCACAGCCATGGAAACGTCATATCCATTGTGACATCATAGTCCTTTTCACGTCATATTCGTTTTGACGTCATAGCTATTGAAATGTTACAGCCACTCTAGTGTAATAACCATTGTGACGTCATAGCAATTGTTATGTCATAGGCATTGTGACGTCATAGCCATTGTAACCTCATAGCCACATTAATGTCATAGCCATTGAAACGTCGTAACCTTTGTAATATCATGTACATTGTAAAGTCATAGCATGTGTAATATCCTAGCCATTGTGTCGGCATAGTCATTGTCATCATAGCAATCGTCAAGTCATGGCCATCATAACATCAGAGCCATTGTAACGTCACAGCTACTTTGATGTCATAACCACGATAATGTCATAGCCTTTATAAAGTCATAGTCACAATAATGTCACAGACATTGTAACGTCATAGCAATTGTTTCCTTGTAGCCATTGTGACATCATAGCCACTGTTACATCATAGCCCTTGTGATATCATAGTCATTGTGAAGTCATATCAATTGTGACTTCATAGCTATTGCGATGTCATTGCCATCATGACGTTACAGCCATTGTGACGTCATAGCCACTATAATGTCACATCCATTGTAATATCTTGGGCATTATAATGTAATAGACATAGTAAAGTCATTCCCACTGTATTGTCCTAGCCATTGTGACGTCGTAGCAATTGTGACGTCATAGCAATTGTAACATCATAGCCCTTGTGATATCATAGTCATTGTGAAGTCTTATCAATTGTGACTTCATAGCAATTGTGATGTCATAGCCACTATAACATCATATCTATTGTAAAGTCATAGCTATTGTAATATCATAGCTACTATAATGTCATAGCCATTCAAACATCGTATCCATAGTAATGGCTTAGCCACTCTAGTGTCATAACCATTGTGCCTTCATACCCATTGTGACATCATAGCCATTGTGACGTCATAACTAGTATAATGTCACAGCCATTGTAACATCATAGGGAACATAATGCAAAGACATAGTTAAGTCATTGCAAATGTAACGTTATAGCCATTCTGACGTCATAGCCATTGAAACGTCATAGATATTGTGATGTCTTAGCCATTTTGATGTCATAGCCATAATAATGTCATAGCCATTGTGATGGCGTATCCATTGTGATGTCATAGCCATCGTCACCTCAGAACAATTGTAACTTCATAGACCCTGTGATGGCATAGCCATTGTGATGTCATAGCAATTGTAACATCATAGCCCTTGTGGTATCATAGTCATTGTGAAGTCATATCAATTGTGACTTCTTAGCAATTGTGATATCATAGCCATTGTAATGTTTTTGCCATAATGGCATAGCCATTGTGACATCATAGCCACTATAACATCTTATCTATTGTAAAGTCATACCTATTGTTATATCATAGCTATTGTAATGTCATAGCCATTGTAACATCGCATCCATCGTAATGAAATAGCAACTCTAGTGTCATAACCATTGTGCCTTCATAGCCATTGTGACAACATAGCCATTGTAACCTCACAGCCACTTTAATATCACAGCCAATGAAAAGTCACAACTTCTATAATGCAGGCATTGTACCGTCATAGTCATAGCCACAATAATGTGCCAGACATTGTAACGTCATTGCCTTTGTGACATCATATTTATCATAAAATCGTAGCAACTGTGAGGTCATAGCCATTTTAACTTCACATCCATTGTGACATCATAGCCATTTTAACGTCCTATCCAGTGTGACATCATAGACATTGAACTGTAATAGCCTTTGTAACGTCATGGTCATGATAATGTCATAGCCATTGTAACGACATATCCATTGTGACATCATAGTCCTTTTAATATCATAATCATGATGTCATATCTATTGAAATGTCAATCCCACTCCTGTGTAATAACCATTGTGACGTCATAGCCATTGTTATGTCATAGGCATTGTAACCTCATAGCCATTGTATCCTAATAGCCACTTTAATGTCACAGCCATTGAAATGTAGTAACCTTTGTAAGGTCATATACATTGTAAAGTCATAGCATTTTTAATATCCTATCCATTGTGTCGGCATAGCCATTTCCATAATAGCCATCATCTTGTCATGGCCATCATAACATCAGAGCCATTGTAAAGTCATAGTCACTATGACGTAATACCCACTATAATGTCATAGCCTTTGTAAAGTCATAGTCAGGGTAATGTCACAGCCATTGTAACGCATAACCATTGTGACGTCGTAGCCCTTGTGAAGTCATAGCTATTGTACCATCATAGCCCTTGTGACATCATAGTCATTGTGAAGTCATATTAATTGTGACTTCATAGCCATTGTGATGTCATAGCCATTGTAATGTCATAGCCCTTGTGATGGCCTAGCCATTATGAAGTCATAGCCACTATACCATCATATCCATTGTAAAGGCATAGCTATTGTAGTATCATAGCTGTTGTAATGTCATAGCCATTGTAATATTGTATCTATTATAATGTCATAGCCACTCTAGTGTCATAACCATCGTGCCTTCATAGCCATTGTGACATCACAGCCATTGTAACATCATAGACACTTCAATGTGACAGCCATTGAAACCTCATAGCTACTATAATGCCACAGGCATTTAACCGTCATAGCCACAATAATGTTATAGACATTGTAACATCATTTCCTTTGTGACGTCATAGCCATCGTGAAATCATAGCCATTGTGACGACATAGCCACTATAATGTCACAGCCATTGCAACATCGTAGGCACCATATGACATAGACATAGTTGTTATTGCAAATTTAATGTCATAGCCATTGTGACATCATAGTCATTGAAACGTCATGACCATTGAAATGTCATAGCCATTGTAATGGCATAACCATTGTGATGTCCTAGCCATCGTAACGTCACAGCCATTGTAATGTCATAGAAACTCTGATGGCATAACCATTGTAACTAGATAGCCATTGTGATGTCATAGCCATTGTAACCTCTTAGCCACTTAATTTCATAGCCATTTTGATATCATAGCCATTGTAATGCCATAGACTATAATGTCATAGGCATTTTGATGTCATGACCATTGTAATGTCATTACCATTGTGATGGCATACCTTGTGACATCACAGCAATTATAACATCATATATATTGTAATGTCATAGCCACTGTAGTTTCATAGACATTGCAATGTCATTGCCATTGACCTCATAGCCATCATGATGTCGTAGCCATTGTGACATCATAGCCACTATAATGTCACATTTATTTTCACATCATAGGCACTATAATGTCATAGACATAATAAAGTCATTGCCACTCTATTGTCATAGTCATAGTGATGTCTTAGCAACTATAACATCATAGCCATTGAGAAGTAATAGCCATTTTAAAGTCATATCCATTGTAACATCAAACCTATTTAATGTCATAGCCATTGTGACGACATAGCTATTGAAATTTCATCGTCCCTGTAGTGTAATAAGCATTGTGACGTCATAGCCATTGTAATGTCATAGGCATTGTGCTGTCATAGCCATTGTAACCTCATAGCCACTTTAATGTCACAGCCATTGAAACGCCGTAGCCTCTATAATGTCACAGACATTGTAAAGTGATAGCATTTGTAATTTCATAGCCACAGTGTCGGCATACCATTTTCATCATAGCCATCATCACGTCATAGCCATCATAACCAGAGCCATTGTGAGGTCTTAGCTACTGTAACATTGCCACTATAATGTCATAGCCTTTGTAACATCATCGTCACGATAATGTCACAGCCATTGAATAGTCATTACCATGGTGACATCGTAGCCATTTTGACGTTGCAGCCATTGTGATGTCATAGCCATTGTAAGATCATAGCCTTTGATACATCATAGTCATTGTGAAGTCATATCAATTGTGACTTCATAGCAATTGTTATATCATAGCCATTTTAATGTCATAGCTAATGTGATGGCATCACCATTGTGATGTCATAGCCACTATAACATCATATCAATTGTAAATTCATAGCATTGTAATATCAAAGCTTTTGTAATGTTGTAACCATTGTAACATTATATCCATAGTAATGTCATAGCCATTCTAGTGTCATAACCATTGTGCCTTCATAGCCATTGTGACATCATAGCCATTGTAACCTCATAGCCACTTTCATGTCACAGCCATGGAAACGTCATAGCTACTATAATGCCACAGGCATTGTACCATCGTAGCCACAATAATGTTATAGACGTTGTAACGTCATTGCCTTTGTGATGTTATAGACGTTGTAACGTCATTGCCTTTGTGATGTCATAGCCATCGTGAAATCATAGCCATTGTGATGTCATAGCCACTATAATGTCAGAGCCAGTGTAACGTTATTGGCACCATAATGATATAGACGTAGTTAAGTCATTGCAAATTTAACATGATAGCCATTGTGACGTCATAGTCATTGTGAAGTCATATCCTTTGTGACATCATAGCAATTGTGATATCCTTGCCATTGTAATGTTATAGCCATTGTGAAGGTATAGCCATTGTGACGTCATAGCCACTATAACATAATATCCATTGTTGTCATAGCTATTGTAATATCATAGGTATTGTAATGTCATAGCCATTTTAATATAGAATCCATAGCAATGGCATAGCCACTCTAGTGTCATAACCTTTGTGCCTTCATAGACATTGTGACATCATAGCCATTGTATCCTCATAGCAACTTTAATGTCACAGCCATTGAAATATCTTAGCTACTATTATGCCACAGGCATAGTACCGTCATAGCCACAATAATGTTATAGACATAGTAACGTCATTGCCTTTGTGACATCATAGCCATCATGAAATTGTAGCAGATGTGACGACATAGCCACTATAATGTCACAGCCATTGTAAAATTATAGGCACCATTTGACAAAGACATAGTTAAGTCACTGCAAATTTAATGGCATAGCCATTGTGACATCATAGCCATTGCAACGTCATAGCCATTGAAATGTCATAGCCATTGTGATGTCATAGCCATTTTGATGTTATAGCCATTGTAATGTCATAACCATTGTGATGGCATAGCCATCGTGATCTCATAGCCATCGTGATATCATAGCCATCGTAACGTCAGAACCATTGTAACATCATAGCCACTCTGATGGCATAGCCATTGTAACTAGATAGCGATTGTGATGTCATAGCCATAGTAACCTCTTAGCCACTATAATGTCATAGCCATTGTGATGTCATAGCCATTGTAATGTCATAACTATTGTTATGGCATAGCCATTGTGACATCACAGTGACTATAGCATCATCTATATTGTAATGTCATAGCCACTGTAGTTTCATAGACATTGAAACGTCATTGCCATTGATGTCATAGCCATTGTGACATCATAGCAATTGTGACGTCATAGCCACTATAATGTCAGTTTTTACATAGCCACTATAATGTCATAATCATAACAAAGTCATTGCCACTCTATTGTCATAGTCATAGTGACGTCATAGCAACTATAATATCATAGCCATTGTGCAGTCATAGTCATTTTAAAGTCATATCCATTGTAACATCAAAGCTATTTTAACGTCACAGCCATTGTGATGACATAGCCACCATAATGTCACGGCCATTGCAATATCATAGGCACCATAATGACATAGACATAGTTAAGTCATTGCAAATTTAACGTCATAGTCATTGTGACATCATAGTCATTGTGAAATATCAATTGTGACTTCATAGCATTTGTGATGTCATAGCCATTGTAATGTTACAGCCATTTTGATGGCATAGCTATTGTGACATCATAGCCACTATAACATCAGGGGGTTGGGGCACTGCCCCCTGTCACGCACAGAGTAGGGCCGATGGGGAGGTTATGGCTCTACCCCGTCACACACAGAGCAGGGCCCGTGGGGGGGGGTGGGGCGCCACACCCTGTCACACACAGAGCTGCAGGGCGATCAGGGGGTTTGGGCACTGCCCCCTGTCACGCTGATCTGGTGCCAAGAGGCCTCGCGGCTCCGCTGATCCCAGTGCTGGGAGGCATATTACCCTTTTACTATATAGGATAGAGGCCTGGGGGCCGGCTGGTTTGTCCTGAAGGGTGTCCTGGATCAGGGTGGGGGTCCCCACTGGGGTGCCTGGCCAGCCTGGATGAGGGGATGATGGCTTTTTGCAGCTGGTCACACACCCTTCAGGGTGGGGGTCCCCACTGCGGTGCCTGGCTAGTCTGGGTGAGGAACTGAGGGCTGCTTTCAGGCTGGCAGTTATTGACTGAAGCTCCCAACCGCTCCTTTTTTTTCTCTTTTTTAAATTTTATTCTGGGCCAGCTTTAGCTCTGGCTCTGGCTCTGAAACAACGTATAACTTTAGCTCTGAGATCCCGGCAGGCTGAAAGCTGGTTTCTTGGGTTTTGTTTAGCTACTACATTTGCAACATAGTACATAGTTGCTTAGAGTTGGAACTCAGAGGCCTGCAAGTCAGGCGGGGAACATTGGAGTCTGCAGTCACTGGAGCAAGCAAGCCTCATGTTCGCTTCCAGCTGCCTGGCTGCCGGCCGCCATCTTGTCTGACAGTTAATTTGCATAAGGATATGCTGATTAGCCAATGGGAAGGCTAGCGGTCGTACGCTAATTACCATGTTTCTCTTTTATTAGTATATATATATATATATATATATATATATATATATATATTACAACAGTTAATCAAAGAATGTATAAAATTAATGGGAAAAAATCGATCTCTATATATGTGTGTGTGCAAATATATATATATATATATATATTTATATATATATACACACATACATACATACATACTAGTAGCCTGGTGCACAAAATTTGTGCACTTGGGGGCATGGTCCCTCAATTATTAAACATTTTAGGGCACAACACTGACCACATTTTGTCAGAATGTGTTATATTATGCAGATGAAAATCTATTTAAACAGATTTGATGTAGATATTTTCAAAGATGGAAGAATTGTCCCTGTCAACTATTTTAGTTGATTCATATCTTCAGTAATTGTCATCATTGCAAAGTTTTCAGTCCCCATATGGATTGCTGAATATAATAGGTCATGCGCTGTCCCTGTCCTTTGTAGCCTTTGTTACCTTAAGGACTCTAGTTTTCCATTTATATGTTTAAGTCCCAACCTTACCAGCTTAAAAATGTAAGCTTTTAACACTGCTCTCTCTGTTCTGTATCCTTCCGATGAAAAGTGGAGTTGGGTTGCAGCACAGGAGAGAAATTCAAAGGGAATATTGAAGTAATGACTACAGTAGGAGAAGAGGGAACTTTTTTCCCTGGCCACAGGCGCTGGCGCCCTGGACCACATGGCTGGCAGCTTCTCTGGGTGGCTGCAGCCTGGGACCTCTGGCCGGTAGCTTATACACCTCCTGGGCTGCAGCCAGCCCCAGGCGATGGCACCTGGATCAAAGGTGGGTGGCTTCTACTTCTGGGGGCTTCTTCGTCTTCTTCTGTGCTTCCACGGAGGGCAGTCAGTTATGTGTCTTGCAAAAATAGGCATCACCAATCGTAGAAGCCGGGTGCGGGGCAGGGAAGCCACTGCCAGGATGCTGGCAGCAGCTGCTTCCCTGCCCCTGCACCTGGGTTCTGTGGTCACTGATCACAGGAGCCGGGTGCCGGGCAGGGAAGCCACGGCTGGGGAAGCTGGCGGAGGCTGCTTCTCTGCCCATGCACCTGGCTTCTGTGATAACCCCTGCACCCGGTATCTGTGGTCACCGATCGCAGAAGCCGGGTGTGGGGCAGGGAAGCCACAGCCCGGGGGATGCTGGCAGCGGCCGCTTCCCTGACCCGCACCCGGCTTCTCCCATCGCCCCTGCACCAGGCTTCTGTGGTCACCGATCGCAGAAGCCAGTTGCGGGGCAGGGAAGCTGCGGCCAGGGAAGCTGGCGGCAGCCGCTTCCCTGACCAACACCTGGCTTCTATGGTCACTTATTGCAGAAGTCAGGTGCGGGGCAGGGAAGCCGCAGCCACGGAAGGAGGCGGAGGCTGCTCCCTGCCCACGCACCTGGCTTCTGTGGTCACCGATTGCAGAAACCGGGTGTGGGGCAGGGAAGCTGCAGCTGGGGGAAGCTGGTGGCGGCTGCTTCCCTGACCCGCACCCGGCTTCTGCGATCGCCCCTGCAACTGGCTTCTGTGGTCACCGATCGCAGAAGCCGGGTGCGGGGCAGGGAGCCCACGGCCGGGAACATTGGCGGCGGCCGCTTCCCTGACCCCCTGCACCCAGCTTCTGCGGTCAGGGTTGCTGTCTGTGTCTGCTTCCCTGCCCCACCCCCCAGGCTTCTTCGATAACCCACTGGTGGCAGGGCAAAGGTGGCCTCCAGGGCCGACCTTTGCCCTGCTCCCTGGCTCTTCCCTGTGCCTGGGTTTCTGATCAATGTCTTCCATCCTTCCCCTTTCGCCTCCCATCATTGCGAGTATGCAAATTAACTGCCATCTTTGTTGGCGATTAACCGCCATCTTAGTTGGCAGTTAATTTGCATATCGCCCTGATTAGCCAATGGGAAGCGTGTTGGAGCTATGGTTAATTACCATGTTTGTCTATTATTAGATAGGATATATATATCCCTAATTCTCTCTTTCTCTAAAATCAATATCTCTGTTTTAATCACCTAGTCAATCCACAGACATGTGAACACCAGCACAGCCTAGGGACCTGTGATGACAGGCAGCCAAGGTTCTCTTGAGGGCAGAGCATACAGTGACCCAGAGAACAGTATGGGAGGTGCCATCTATGTCAGTGTGGCAGGTGGGGAACCCGGACTGAGCTGCACAATCACCCACAGGGGATGATGACATCAGTGTGTTCCCTGGGACTAAAAGCAAAGCGGCCAGGCACTAACATTGACAGACGAGTGAATGACAAGGGAGTCCATTTCTTTTTTTTTAAGTTCTTTATTGATTAAGGTATAATATATGTGTCCTTATCTCCCCATTACTCCCCCCCCCACCCCACCACACACTGATGCTCTCACCCGCCTGTTATCAGTTTGCATTGGTTAGGCTTATATGCATGCATACAAGTCTTTTGGTTGATCTCTCCTCCTTACCCCCACCCTCCCCTACCTTCCCTCTGAGGTTAGACAGTATGATCGATGCTTTTCTGTATCTGGATCTGTTTTTGTTCATCAGTTTATGTTGTTCATTATATTCTATAAATGAGTGAGATCATGTGATATTTATCTTTCTCTGACTGGCTTATTTCATTTAGCATTATGCTCTCCAGTTCCATCCATGCTGTTAGAAATGGTAAGAATTCCTTCATTTTTATCGCAGTTTAGTATTCCATTGTGTAGATGTACCACAGTTTTTTAATCCCTCTACTGATGGGCCCTTAGGCTGTTTCCAAATCTTAGCTATGGTGAATTATGCTGCTATGAACATAGGGGTGCATATATCCTTTCTGATTGGTGTTTCTAGCTTCTTGGGATATATTCCTAGAAGTGGGATCACTGGGTCAAATGGGAGTTCCATTTATAGTTTTTTTGAGAAAACTTCATACTGTTCTCCACAGTGGCTGCAGCAGTCTGCATTCCCACCAACAGGGCATGAGGGTTCCTTTTTCTCCGCATCCTAGCCAACACTATTGTTTGTTGATTTGTTGATGATAGCCATTCTGATAGGTGTGAGATGGTACTGCATTGTGGTTTTGATTTGCATCTCTCTGGTAATTAGTGACTTTGAGCATGTTTTCATATGTCTCTTGGCCTTTCTTCTGTCTTCTTTCGGAAAGTATCTATTTAGGTCCATTGCCCATTTTTTTATTGGATTGTTTATGTTCCTTTTGTTAAGTTATATGAGTTCCCTGTAAATGTTGGAGATTAAAGCCTTCTTGGTGATAATATTGGCAAATATGTTCTCCTATGCAGTAGGCTTTCTTGTTGTTTTGTTGATGGTTTCCTTTGCTGTGCAAAAGCTTTTTATTTTGATGTAGTCCCATTTGTTTATTTTGTCTTTAGTTTCCATTGCCCTAGGACAGTGATGGCGAACCTTTTGAGCTCAGCATGTCAGCATTTTGAAAAACCATAACTTATACATATAGAAAATTTTTGATATTTGCAACCATAGTAAAACAAAGATTCATATTTTTGATATTTATTTTATATATTTAAATTTCATTTAACAAAGAAAAATCAACCAAAAAAATGAGTTGACACGCATGTCAGGTTTGCCATCACTGCCCTAGGAGCAGTCTCAGTGAATAAATTCCTTTGGCGTATGTCTTAGATTTTGCTGCCTGTGGATTCCTCTAGTATTTTTATGTTTTACCATCTTATGTTTAAGTCCTTTATCCATTTTGAGTTTATTTTTGTGTATGGTGTAAGATGGTGGTCTAGTTTCATTTTTTTTTGCATGTATCTGTCCACTTTTCCCAACATCATTTATTGAAGAGACTGTCTTGATTCCATTGTATGTTCGTGCCTCCTTTATCAAATATTAATTGGGCATAGTGGTTTGGGTCAATTTCTGGATTCTCTATTCTATTCCATTGATCTATATGTCTGTTCTTGTGTCAGTACCAGGCTGTTTTGAGAACAATGGCTTTGTAATACAACTTGATATCTGGTAGGGAGATCCCACCTACTTTGTTCTTCTTTCTCAGGATTGCTGCAGCTATTCGAGGTCTTTTTTTTTATTCCAGATGAATTTTTGGAAAGTTCGGTCTACGTCTGTTAAACATGCCATTGATATTTTAATGGGGATTGCATTGAATCTATAGATTGTTTTGGGTAGTATGGACATTTTGATGATGTTGATTCTACCAATCCATGGTCAAGGTATATTCTTCCATCTTTTCATGTCTTCCTCTATCTGTTTTTTCAGTGTCCTGTAGTTTTCCGCATATAGGTCTTTTACCTCCTTAGTAAAGTTTGTTCCTAGATATCTTAATTTTTTTGGTGCAATGGGAAATGGGATTGCTTTTTTAGTCTCTCTGTAAGTTCACTATCAGTGTCTAGAAATGCCATAGATTTCTTGGTGTTAATTTTGTATCCTGCTACATTGCCAAATTTATTTAATAAGTCTAATAATTTTTTGATGGAGTCTTTAGGCTTTTCTTTGTACAGTATCATGTCATCTGCAAAAAAGGACAGTTTTACTTCTTCTTTTCCAATTTGGATGCCTTTTATTTCTTCTTCTTGTCTGATTGCAGTGGCTAATACTTCTAGTAGTAGGTCGAACAGGAGTGGTGAGAGTGGGCATCCCCGTCTTGTTTCTGTTCTTAGGGGAAATGGTTTTAGTTTTTGTCCATTGAGTATGATGTTGGCTGTGGGTTTGTCATATATGGCTTTTATTATGTTGAGGTATGATCCTTCTATTCCCACCTTGCTGTGAGTTTTTATCAAGAAAGGGTGTTGGATTTTATCAAATGCTTTTTCTGCTTCAGTTGATATGACTGTGATTTTTATCTCTCAATTTGTTTATGTGATGTATCACTTTTATTGATTTGCAGATATTGTACCATCCTTCCATCCCTGGGATAAATCCTACTTGATCATGGTGTATAATCTTTCTGATGTACTGCTGAATCTGACTTGCTAGAATTTTGTTGAGTATTTTGGAATCAATGTTCATGAAGGATATTGGCCTATACTTCTCTTTCATTGTGTTGTCTTTATCTGGTTTTGGTATTAGGGTGATGCTGGCTTCATAGAACGAGCTTGGAAGTGTCCCTTCCTCTTGAATTTTTTGGAATAGTCTGAGGAGGATAGGTTTTAGTTCTTCCTTGAATGTTTGGTAAAACTCCCCTGTGAAGCCATCTGGCCCCGGGCTTTTGTTTGCTGGGAGCTTTTTGATGACTGCTTCAATTTCTTCCATAGTTATCAGCCTATTGAGATTTTTAGAATCTTCCTGATTGTGTTTTGGAAGGTTGTATTTTTCTAGGAATATGTCCATTTCCTCCAGGTTGTCTAGTTTGTTGGAATAGAGTTGTTCATAGTATTTTTAACAATCCTTTGTATATCTGTGGAGTCTGTGGTTATTTCACCTCTTTCATTTCTGATTTTGTTTATTTGAATCCTCTCTCTTTGCTTCTTGGTGAGCCTGGCTAGAAGTTCAACGATCTTGTTTATCCTTTCAAAGAACCAGATCTTGGTTTCATTGATCTTTTGTATTTTTTTTTTTTGGTCTCTATGTCATTTATTTCTGCTCTGATCTTTATTATCTCCTTCCTTCTGCTCACTCTGGGCTTTTCTTGTTGCTCTCTTTCTAATTCTCTGAGATGTTGAGTTAAATGATTTACTACCATTTTTTATTGTTTTTTGAGGTAGGCCTGTAAAGCTATAAACTTCCCTCTGAGGACTGCTTTCATTGTGTCCCATAGATTTTGGATTGTTGTGTTTTTATTGTCATAATTTTGCAGGATGTTTTTAATTTCTTCTTTGATCTCATTTGTAACCCAATCATTGTTTAAAGCATGCTTTTCAGGTTCCAAGTGTTTGAGTTTTTTGGATTATTTTTTATTGTATTTATTTCTAATATTATGCCATCGTGGTCTGAGAAGATGCTTGCTATGATTTCAATCTTCTTGAATTTGGAGAGACTTTGTTTGTGACCCAATATGTGGTCTATTTTTGAAAATGTCCAATGTGCACTTGAGAAAAATATATATTCCATGGCTTTGGGGTGAAATGTTCTGAAGATGTCAATTAAGTCCATCTGATCTAGTGAGTCATTTAGGATTGCTATTTCTTTGCTGAATTTCTTGTCTAGAGCTGTGGTTCTCAACCTGTGGGTCGCGACCCCTTTTCCCATCAAATGACCCTTTCACAGGGTTTGCCTAATACCATCCTGCATATCAGATATTTACACTATGATTCATAACATTAGCAACACTACAGTTATGAAGTAGCAATGAAAATAATTTTATGGTTGGGTCACATGAGGAACTGTATTTAAAGGACCAGAAGGTTGAGAACCACTGTTCTAGAGGATTTATCCAGTGATGTCAGTGGTGTATTAAAGTCCCCTACTATGATTGTATTGTTGTCTATCTCTCCCTTGATATCTTCCGGGATTTGGGGTTTTTTAAAAATATATTTAGATGCTCTTGCGTTGGGTTCATATATGTTTATCAGGGTTATATCCTCTTGTTGTATCAATCCGTTAGTATTATGAAGTGGCCTTCTTATCTCTTATTATGGCCTTCACTTTGAGGTCTATTTTGTCAGATATAAGTATTGCTACCCCAGCTTTTTTTTTTTTTCATTTCCATTTCCCTGAAAGATATTTTTCCAATCCTTCACTTTCAGACTATGTGAGTCCCTTGTTCTGAGGTGGAACTCTTTTTTTGTTTTTAAATATATTTTATTGATTTTTTACAGAGAGGAAAGGAGAGGGATAGAGAGTCAGAAACATCAATGAGAGAGAAACATTGATCAGCTGCCTCCTGCACACCCCCCACTGGGGCCGCACCTGCAACCAAGACACACACCCCTGACCGGAACCGAACCCGGGACCTTTCAGTCTGCAGGCCAACGCTCTATCCACTGAGCCACACTGGTTTCAGCTGGATCTCTTGTAGACAACATATATATGATCATGTTTTTTGATCCATTCAGCCACTCGATGTATTTTGATTGAAGCATTTAGTCCATTTGCATTTAAAGTTATTATTGAAAGGTACTTGTTTGTAGCCATTTTTATTTTTGTGTGCCTGTGTTCCTTTTTATTTCTTCTTTTTATTACCTTTTTAATTCTTCTTTTTGCAGCATTCCCTTTAGCAGTTGTTGCATTGCTGGCTTGGTAGTGATAAAGTCCCTTAGCCTTTTTTTGTCTGTGAAGCTCCTGATTTCCCCTTTAATTTTGATTGATAGTCTTGCTGAATAGAGTATTCTTGGATTCAGTCCTTTGCTTTCCATCACTTTGTATACCTCCTCCCATTCCCTTCTAGCTTGATGTGTTTCTGTTGAGAAATCTTTTGATAACGGATGGGGGATCCTTTGTAGGTAACTCTCTGTCTCTCCCTTACAGCCTTTAAGAGTCTCTCTTTGTCACTAACATTTGCCATTGTGATTATGACTTGTCTTGGTGTGGGTCTTTTGGGATTCATCTTGCTTGGGACTCTCTGTACTTGTGTAACTTTTTTCTTCCCCATATCAGGGAAGCTTTCTGTCATTATTTCTTCAAAGAGATTTTCTAATCCTTGCTGCTCTTCTTGTCCTTCTGGCAGCCCTATTATATGTATGTTACTTCATTTTGTGTTGTCCCAAAGCTCCCTTAGGCTGTCCTCCTTCTTTTTAATTTTTCCTCCAGTTGCTCTTCAGATTGGGCTTGTTTCTGTACTTTTTTGTAACTCAGTAATGTGGTCCTCTGCTTCTTCTAGTCTACTATTGCAACATTCCATGGTGTTTTTGATTGTGGCTATATCACTTTTCATTTCTTCCTGATTTTTGCATAGGTTATTGATTTTCTCATCCATCAGGTGAATGAACTCTATGACCATTACTCTGAATTCTTTTTTTTTTTTTTTTTGTCATGTTGCATGCTTCTGTTTCACTTATTTCCTTTCTTGGCGATCTTTTTCTTTCCTCTGGGGATTGTTTCATTGTCTCTCCATTCTATCACCAGAAGGTTCAAATGTCAAGTAACGGGCCATGTGTAGTTGGAGCTTCACACCCCGCAAGTGTCACTGAAGAGCTCTGACACCAAGATGTGTGGCTACCTTGGGTTGGGGAGCCACGCTCACCCAGGATCACATTCACAAACACTTAATGTGGCCTCATGTGCGCACCTAGAATTAGGTACCCTGCCTGTGCCATGCTGAAACAGATCATGCTGGCATGTGCCAAAAATCAAAGTCCCCTAGTTCATGTCAGGAGTCAGAGACCTCCTGTGTCTGCACCACTAATCGAGTATCAGAGTCTCTGTTGCTTGGTGTGGTCTCGCGCAGAGAATCAGGGTCCCTGTTTGGGCATGTGCCATGAATTGGAGTTACTGGCTCTTAGTGTGAATGCAGTGGGAATCAGGGATCCCCGGTGCATGCAATGAGAAACAGATTCAAGTCACTGGTGCTGCCTCTTGCATGGAAAATCAGGGTCCCCGGTCTGCTTGGGGACCGAGTTGCACAATCGCACTGTTTCAGCAGAAGGTGCACTCCTGCCCTGCGGAAAGAAGCCTTCCCTGTGTGCTTGCCCTGAATCAAAGTCAGGTGGCACTGCCCCCCAGTGTGGACCTGGGGACTGGTCACGTGAGTGTGCACTGCAGGAAACAAACTCCCCGTGTCAGTCACCCAGACTCACATTCAGCACTGCCTCCCTGTGGGCGCAGGGTCTGATTGCCAGAAACAAACTCCCCGAGTTTGCGCTCCCAGGCTCAGATTCAGCTCTGCCTCACTGGTTGGGTGCAGGGTCTTGTTGTGGGAATCAAGTTCCCTGAGTTCATGCCCCCAGGCTCAGATTCAGCGCAGGGGGTGCACGGTGTGGTTGCAGAAAACAAATTTCCCGAATCTGTGCCCCTAGGCTCGAATTCAGCATTGCTTCCCTGTTTGGGCGTGGATTCTGGTCACGGGTAACTAACTTCCCATGTCCACACACCCTGGCCCAAATTCAGGTAGAGCTGCCGCTGCTGTGTGTGGGCAAGAGGTCTGTTTGAGCAGAGAGGGTATGGCAGTTCCTATGCCACTGCCGTGGGGGTGGCCGGGAGGGGGATTGGCTCTGTAACTCACAGGGATCTGCAGCCTCGGTGCCTGGGGTCTTGGTTTCCGTGGGTCTACAGCTGTGGTCGCAGATCTTTTACCTGAGTGGCTGTGGGCTCCTTGTTTGCAACTGAGATCAGATGGGGTAATAGCGAGGCTAGAATCCTAGTCTCAGGCAGTTCTGTTCTTCAAGATGGTGCAGTCTCTGTGCCGGGGGTGTCCTCCCCAGAGTGTTTGTGGTGGCAGCAGGTTTTGACGTGTAAGACTGCCCATTTAGGCAGCCCCTTGAAAGTCCTGTAGAATCTAGCTGTCCCTAGCTCTCACTCACACACAAAACACACGTCCACTCATTCCTCTATCGCTCCCTCACTCTCTCACAAACCCTCCGTACCTTCTTGCTGGTCGTCATCTTTTTTGGGGAGTCCATTTCTGATGGTGTCTTTATGATATGATATGGGGAATTTTAGGATAATTCCTAACAATATGGGTTGCTGTGGTGCTACATGCCAGGTTCAGAGCTTAGGTGCCATATATGTGCCCACCTGCCATTTCTTATTGAGGGATGACCCAGTGAACAATAAGAATGAGATAGAAGACATCAGTGTCACTTGCACTTGAAAATTCCCACCAGGATGGGAAAAGGAGAAGAGAGAAGGGTGAGAGAGAAATGTATTACAGAGGTGATGAACTAGAGTTTTAAGAAAGAAGCTGATTAGAAAACACCCTGTCCTTGTCATGACTTATTTGTGTTACCAATGAAGTTGTGCCTTTGAGAATGAAGCTGTGAGACAAGTGTGGATCAAAGAACTATGGGCAGCAGGTAATGCAAAGTGATGGCCTCAACAAACTGGGATTGGAGTCAGAAGTGTAATGGGCATTACCATGTTGTTTGGTGTCTTGGAGGCACAATTTGGAGAACAACATGGGTATTGCCTGACAGGACCAGTGTCAAATCCATCACATTCCCATTATGTGCAACATCTCTTCCTCCCCTGTGTGCCTAACACCCACTGTTATTACAAGGGGGCAGTGTGACTCACATTTGAGGATCAGAAGACAGGTATCTTGTATCTGTTCATCTGCCGTTATTGTTGTGAGAAGACACAGCATCAGTATAAGGGAAGATTGACTTTAATGGGACCAAGGGCTGTTATCTTCTCTGATGTGGGGAGTAGGGAAGCATATGGATGTGCAGGGTGGAGGGTATGGCAAACTTGGAATCTCAAGAGAGAATCTTATCATGGGATGTACTGTCTCCATTATGACAGGATATGAAATTTGAGGACGTGGCCATTGCCTTCTCTCAGGAGGAGTGGGGGCTCCTTGATGAGGCTCAGAGACATCTGTACTGTGATGTGATGCTGGAAGTGTTTACACTTGTATCATTCATAGGTAAGACCTTCACATCCCTCCTAGTGTCCTGAGGTGATGCCCACTCTTTATTTATTCTCCAGACTTAGCTCGCTCTCTCTCTCTCTCTCTCTCTCTCTCAAATCTAGACCATGGGCTCTGCTAATTTTCCCCACTGTCTTGTCTAATGGGCTGTGGCTGCCAGTGCTGACCTCTGCAGAGAGCCCTGAGCAATAGATTCCATAAACCTCCCTAAGCAGGTTGCCTCAGAAACTGCAAGAAGTGTGTAGGTGTCAGCAGTCTTACAGACAGCTTAATGGGTCCCTCCTGCTATTCCATTCCTGGGAGGGTGACTATATCCACATCCATGGCTTCCACTTCTGCACCTTTCCTGTAGATAAGGACCTTGATGAATGCCTGGGCCAGGTATCATCTTTACATACATGCACCAGAGACTGTTCTTTTAAGACCCTCCTTCCATTGTTGTTTGTAATATTACCTTCTGTGAATACTATTGCAAACCGAATGCTATTGGCAAGTGATGGCTGCTCACCTCTGTTGTCTTTCATTGATACTTGGAATATTTAGTTTGTACGTATTTCTAGAGGAGGAGGACCAGGGAGAACCTCGGTTTTTTCCAGAGTGAACGTACAGGACGGTCCTAGAGGAAGGCTGGCCTGGCTGAGTGGCAACTGGGGGGAGGTATAAGGATGGTGTTCAGATTGTACCAGGAACCTGCTCTTCTCCAACAGTGTTTGGTGCAGGTGCCAGTGGCCACACCTCATTTGTACCTTTCCATTTCCACACTTGATACTTTGCTGACTTGTCATTTCATCAATGACTTCTTAGTTTGGCTATCTTCTCCTTTGTGTCATTTTTACATCACCTATTCCTCTGCACATCTCTTTCTGCAGTATTCTACAACATGGACCTATGCAAGTGTTATGAGGATCACATACATGCTGAAACACCCCTCAAACACCAGCTGCTTATGTATTGAATTTTACTTGGAAAGTGATATAACCAACCTTCTGCACAGCTTGCCCATGTCACCATCAGAGAAGATCTGCTGTTAGCAGCAGAATGAGCTGGACATTCCACTTATCTTTCATGTGGTGCTCGCCATGTTTTTGCTCTATTTCTGTTGAAATCTCCGCTGTTTTGTGATCTTCAGTGGTCAAGAACTTCACAGGGGCCTCTTATTAAGCCATCATATAGGTCTTTTATTTTCAGCCAATTGCATGAAACCAATGTAGTATTGCACTACAGTTTTATAATGGGACTTCCCTCGTCACACAGTCAACATTCATTTTCTCATCATTTCTCTGTTTTTAGGTCATTGGCATAAAATGGATGATGTGGAGGCCTATTCTGAACACAGTGTATCTGTAGGAGAGTCTCAGGTCAGGGCTTCCAAGACAGCTGTAGCCACCCAGAGGACCCATTTGTGTAAGCCGTGCTTCTCAGTGTTAAAAGATATTTTGCACCTGACTGAGTTACAAGTGGTTCACTTTGAGAAGAATGTGTTCTTAAGTGATGCGTGTGTGAGAGACTTGTGTTTCAGTGCAAACCCTCACCAGCAACAGAAGGATGTCAGTGGAGAGAAGCCCTGGAAAGAAGATATGGAGAGTGCCTCGCTTGTGACAGGTTGCTGCTTCTACTTATCTGGGGGGCCTGAAGCCAATACGGAGGTTGGTGAAGACTCCCCAGCCATCTCAGGGCTTCTCCAGCACCAGGCCACTCTTAACACTGAGGAGCCACACAGTAACAATGAGATTTCACAGGAATTTCTCAGTGGAAAAAGACATCACCAGTGGGTTGAATGTGAAACAGCTGTCAGCCAGAAACAGAAAGTTGCTTATGAGAAAGGTCTCTGCTCTGGAGATATGACTGATGAGTATAATAAATGTGGGAAAGTGTGCAGACGCATCTTCAACCACCTTCAACACAGGAGAGTTCACACTACAGAAAAGCCCTACGAGTGTACTGATGGTGGGAAGGTCTTCAGTGAAAGCACTGCTCTCATTAAACACAGCAGAGTTCACATTAGAGAAAAGCATTATGAGTGTAGTGACTGTGGGAAGTCCTTCAGTCAAAGGTGTGACTTCACTAGACACCACAGGGTTCACACTGGAGAAAAGCCATATGAGTGTAGTGAATGTGGGAAGTCCTTTAGTCAAAGGTCTGACCTCACTAGACACCACAGAGTTCACACTGGAGAAAAGCCATATGAGTGTAGTGACTGTGGGAAGCATTTTAGTAGAAGGGGTTACCTCACTGTACACCATAGATTTCACATTGGAGAGAAGACATATGAGTGTAGTGAATGTGGGAAACATTTCAGTGTACGGGCTGCCCTCACTAGACATCACAGAGTTCACACTGGAGAAAAGCCACATGAGTGTAGTGAATGTGGGAAGCATTTCAGTGAAAGGGATTCCCTCACTAAACACCACAGAGTTCACACTGGAGAAAAGCCATATGGGTGTAGTGAATGTGGCAAGTCCTTTAGTCAAAGGTCTCGCCTCACTAAACACCACAGAGTTCACACTGGAAAAAAGCCATAAATGTGCAGGGAATGTTTTATTTTTCTCACTTATTATAAGAACCCTTAAGGGGCTCTATGGGGCCTTTTATATGAATGTAAATCTCTTCTATGGGAACGTACACCCTGCTAGATTCATCATAAATTTGAGGTACAAGTGAGACTTGAAGGAGCTGCATTGTACTTGCTCACATGCCCAGACCTACGACCCAAATGATGTCACCCTCTGTTTGTCGCTGAAGAGATTTCACCTCTAACACCTGGCTCACCTGAGGAGTGTACATCGGTCATCATCCCTGGCTTCTCAGGGGACTGTATTCTGTGTTCTTGCTTCTCCTTGAAGTAATTATGGTTCCTCCAAGCTCTTGGCAGTATCTTCATTCATTTCTCTATGACTAGGAGATGGACCTGACCCAGGATTCATCCAGAGCACTCCTTTTCAGCTAAGAAGTGCTACCTCTTTCAGGTTCATAGTGGTATTTACATTATACTTTGATAAATTTGGGGGGATTCTTATTCACCAACCCGCAAACCCCTTGCTCTCCTGTGCTCTGGTTTATGATATTTTTTAAAAGGTGTTTTTACATTTGTACTTTTAATTTTGGTTTTATTCATGGCCACAGATGATTTGCAAACACAAATGTGATCTGTCAGCATGCAGAGATGAATAGATGTTGTGTTTATCCCAAAATTTATGTGGTTTGGAAGGGAGAACATAATGGCAAGAAATCACTTTTTCCCCCAATATTGGCTTATTATTTACTGCAGCCCATGGCCTTGAAATAAAGAACACATGACTGTGCATTTAATCTGCAGCCTAGTGCCTCGATTATTGGTGAGGGCAAAGGTCACTCTGAAGGTCACTCTGCTTCTGTGACCAATATGAATCATGTTCTGTGTTCACAGTATGTATTGCATAAGCTTCAGCAATGTTTAGAGAGCCTGCTCTCCATGTACTGCAAAGGAGCCATGTGCTAGGAAGTATGGAATTTCATAGGCTGGTGTCATTTGTTGTAAGACTCTGAGGTGGAACCACAATTAGGACAGAAACACTGTTTCAATAGTGAGTGGGAAAGCCTGCAGTAAATTAAATCATAGGTGCCTCTTCTGAACATAAAGCCACCAAGTTCTAGGGTCTGTGGTTTGTGTGACCTTTATGTTCAGACAGTCTCAGGACCTCCAGAACTGTTTCGTGTAGCTGACGTCATTGGCCCATAAAATAACCTAATGCTATTGTGTATTCCCTGGGCCCTCTAGAGTGTTTACATAAGGTAGTTGCTCAACAGGCAAGAAGTCAAAGCTAGAGGAAGAATAATCCTGCAATCTGTCCCAGGATGTGTCTTTTGTAAGCAGTCAGCATTCCTGTTGAATTTCATGGCAATAGTTTTTTTTTTAATAGATACTTTCATGATTTTGGAGAGAAATAGAGAGAGAGCAAAATATCAATGATGAGAGAGAATCATTGATCACTTGCCTCCTGCACGCCCTGCTCTGGGGATCGAGCCTACAACCTGGGCATGTGACTTGACCAGGAATTGAACCTTGACTTCTTGGTTCATAGGTCGATGCTCGACCACTGGGCAACACCGGCTGGGCTGACGGCAATAGTCTTCACTGCTTGGCAATATTTGCTGTCACTGAGGCTAGGCTGGTCCTCCCAAGAAATGAGGAGAGGGATGGTCCTGTCTATATAGGGTTGCTATCTTAATTTTCTAACAACAGTAGGATATCTAGGATTTACATGAAACCACCTTTTAAGACTTTACTTAGGTATATGTATAACTGACGAGCAAGGGAATGCAGTTTTCTAATGTGCACTATTTGGTGAGGTTGAACATGCAGATAAAGCTGAGAAACCATCACAGGTAAAACAGGCTTCTCTGTTACCCACATCCATGTTGGGGAAAAAGTAGGCTTACTGTTGTGAGTATGCCAAAAGACATGGTTAATTCTCTTTTTCAAGTAACTATTTTATGTATTTTAAAATGTATTTTCTATTAAATTTTGAAGGGAAGGGAGAGGGAGAGAACAGCAATCATCTGCCTCCCGTGTGACCAATTATTGGGGATTCAGGAAGGCATGTGCCCTGATCTGGAAGCAAACCACTGGCTTTCAGTGAACATGATCACAGCCAACAACATGAGGCACAAAAGGCCATGCAGAGTTTATATTTGTGTTGTTATTTATTAATCATTGTATTATTTCCATACCAACAACTCTAAACCTACTTTTGCCACACCGTGTATTTACCTCCAGTACTTTTGTCAGCTTTCTGCCTCCCAGCCCTCCATGCAGGCATCGATTTACCTTCATGTACAGTAGAGTAGTTTATATTTTTCATAATTGTATTGGCACTATAAGGTTCATTCTCTTTAACAAACACTGGCTTCCTTCATGCTACACAGATATTTTGAGATTCGACACTATTGTTTATGTAAATAGTTATTTTTTTATTTCTAGGAAATAATGTATTCTGTGGATAACCACTTTAACTACTGAGCTGTCTATGGTTTCAGTTATTTGTGCGTTTGGGGTTTTATAAATAAAACACCTGGGCCCTAACCGGTTTGGTTCAGTGGGTAGAGCGTCGGCCTGTGCAGGAGGCAGCTGGTCAAGGTTTCTCATCGATGTTTCTAACTCTATCCCTCTACTTTCCTCTCTGTGAAAAATCAATAAAATATACTAAAAACAAAAGTTAAAAAATAAATAAAAATAAAACGCTGGGAATGTTCTATTCCGTTCTTTCTACAGGTGTATGTCTTAGGGATCAAACTGTTCCAGTGTCAGTGAATGTGTTACATTTTACCATATGGAGAACTGTGATCTAAAATGGTCAATCACTTGGCCTTCCCACCCACCCACAGTAATGAAAATTCCATTTTTCTGCAACCCTGCCAGCACATGTGAAGGTTAATCTCTTTAAATATTAGCCCCATCAATGAGTATACTGTTAACTTGCTTTTGTTTTAATTCCATATTTGTAAAAATGTTTGATGGTGATCATTTGTTCATGCATTTCTTAAAACTGTCTTTATCTCCTTTGTTTAAATGTCCGCTTAGGATTTTTGTTTATTTTTAAAGTTAATTTATGAATCTAACCAATAGGAGGACAGTGCCGCCTCTAAGACATATGTTTGAGTTTCACTCATTCCTCAGTGACTCCACTGACTTCTTTGCCATGTGGAATTCTTGGTTTGGAATTCTATATACAAAATATTTGTCTCTCAATTTTTACTTTACATGTGATTTATATCCCACTTGTGCCTTACACTTATAAGTTTAATCTGCATTGTTCACATTCTCTACTGGTGGTCTTTAAGTCTAAGCATTTAACAATACATTAAGTAAAGTCTAGGTTGTAATATTTTACAGATTTGCTGGTATAAATACTCTCATCAACACCATAGTTTGGCACGTCAAACTGCCAGAATGATGCCATTGAGCATGGACATAAGATATTTCAGTATACCTCATTATAGTTTATTTTCAGCATACTGATACAGTAGCAATGAATATACTCAAGAACATTCATGAGTTATTGGAAAGTGACAAGTTTTAAACATTTTTAAAAGTTTGATATAA